>NC_090358.1:7983650-8283650 GCF_035084215.1 Heptranchias perlo
TAAGGAGGAGGGATTCTTCTGATGACGACAATGATGATGACGACACTCCCAAGCGACAAACGCGCAAGTGTGTGATCAAAAATGTGAGGTTAGTGGAGTCTGTGACTTTGTCTAAAAGTCCTTCCATTCACCATTGAAAATCTCACTGCTCACTGAGTCCATCATGTAACTGGGTCAGAGATGTGAAACCAGACTTTGCTGGAGGTAGTGATGGGGGATGGGTCTTCTGATCTCCCTGCGGTGGTAACATTAGAAAGGTCAAGGACAGGAAAATTCCATTTTCCCCAATGAAACCATTCTTATAGTATTCTAACTGTCGCAGTCAACCATGCTTAGAACTCCCCTAAAGCCTGTAGCCTTGAAATTACACTGTGGGATACTAGAGTATGAGTGCCTAACATGTTTGTATGAAATTCCTTCCTCTGCTATGCCAGTGTTGGTGTTGGCCCATGGCTCTACACTCCTGTCTGACAGATCATTCTCATCTACCTTTGTGTGAAGAGATTGAGTCTGGTATCTGTCCTAATTTTGTTTTCACCAGTTTATAATTATACCATCTGGCCCTATTATCCTACCTTATTTTAAATTTAGAAAGCATTTATATAGCACCTTATCATGTCTAATATTCTGGATTTACCTTATCTGAGCTGTTCAATGCTGGACGATTTTTCTTTGTGGAGTTCAAAGGTTGAAATTGGATACTATGATATTCCTTCCAATTGTGGAATAGATAGCGGTCTCCAAAAAATGGTTCGTTGGGCGAGGTGTTAAAGTGCCACTCCTAGTGGAACTGTATCCAACATGAGTTACCACCTTTTGAGAGAGAAAGATAAGAGCAGAAAATCAATGGGAAGAATTTTTTTAAATCTACAAAGCTCGTGCAGGGTGAGCAGCCTTTTTAAATCGTTCAAAGCTATTTTCCTCTTCTTCCTGGTTGGTGGTAGGCCTGGATCTAAGCCTCAGCTGGTCTTTGCCTCTTGTAGTTTTGAGGACCCTCCCGGCTTTATCTTGAATACACCTCACCTCACAGGTAGTACACTAATGCCATTTCTCTGGACTTGAGCTTGGACAGTCATCAATTTGTTTGGCTTCCCATTTGAGATTTGTTCAGTTCCAACATTTCATATTCCTTGGCATTCCATTCACCATGCTGGTTTGAGCTGTAATTCTAATTGTCGCTGTATTGCAATCAGCAATTCTCCTCTCTTTCCCCCCCCCCCCCAACCCCAACCCCCCTGCCATATCCTGAAATTAGAGATGGGGGAGATAATCCTGGGAACTCTGTGCAGTGGCCCCTGATTTGGTTTCGAAAGGATTGGCTTGCAGTCCCAAGAGCAGCAGAAGATGGCTTTATAATCTGACTGTCGTTGTGTTTGCAGTTATAAAGAAGATGATGATTTTGAGACTGATTCAGATGATCTCATCGAAGTTACAGGAGAGCCAGCACTGGAGGAGAATGATGACAGCGAAACCATCGAGAAAGTGATGGACTCCCGCACTGGGAAAAAAGGAGGTGAGCTGTGTGAGGAATCTTCATTTGGTGTAATGAATGGTGCATCCCTCCCTGTAATCTCTCCATCTGGCAGAAGAGAAGCTCCTGCTTTTAGCTCCAAAATATCCTTGGATTGGTTTCTCTTCTGGCCAGTTTAGGTTTGAAATAGAACTAGAAAATTGTCTAAGATCTTAATCTAAAAATGGGAGTTTCTGTTTCAGCCGAACATGAGACAGATAGAAAAAATGTGAATGCTGAAAATTCTAGAAATACACAACAGGTTGGTCAGAAGCTGAAAGAAAGAGAGATTAACGATTTGAGTGATCAATCAGTCCCGATAAAGTGTCCCACTGAAATCATTCACTTACTCTTTTTGATGCTGACTGGCCTGCTGTGCAGAGCAAAGTTTTCTGTTTTTATACAAACTTAGCATTACTTAGGACAAGGCAGGGACAGGTAAGTTCAGTCTGTGTGTGAGTCTGTCTGTCTCGCTGCCCCTTTCTCTCCCTTTCTCACTCCTCTGTCCCTCTGCTGCCTTGCGCGCTCCCTTCTCGCTTGTGCGTTTTCTCTCGCTGTTCCTCTCTCCCTTGTCCATTCGCTCTCGCAGGCTCTCACTCTCTTTTTCAAAAAAAAAATATCTCCTACCTAAGAGAGGTAGATTTTTTTTTAGCAGCCTTCTGAAATCTCACCATGTTGGCTGTCCTTACTGGAAAATCCTGAGGGTAGTGGGGGAAGTGGAACTGCTGCATTTACTGTCATTATGTCAAACATAATGCTACTACTGGGTGTGGACACTGGTACAACAAGTAGCATCGGAAAGCTTAGTATCAGGCATGGTGAGTCTCATCCTCCTGGAAACTTGCTTGCATTCAGTTCTGATAACAGAAGCCAACTGTACTTTGTCCAGCTTTGATTCCCCTCCTTAACGTAGCAGTGGTGAAGGTACCATCCTCGCTGGGTCAAAATCCTGGAACTCCCTACCTAACAGCACTGTGGGAGAACCTTCACCACACGGACTGCAGCGGTTCAAGAAGGCGGCTCACCAGCACCTTCTCAAGGGCAATTAGGGATGAGCAATAAATGCTGGCCTTGCCAGCGACGCCCACATCCAATGAACGAATAAAACAAAAATTGTAGCGTTGCCATTGACCCAACTAAAATAACTCAGTATACAGGGATTGAAAGTGGGGCCTGCCTGGTCCGTACAGTAACACATTTAGTAATTGAGCAATTGGGGGAGCTGATGATTTGGAATCAGTCCAATACATTTTTCTTTCCCATTGGCCGACTCGCAGCCATCGGAGCCCCGACCACAGTCTATGCAGTCGAGGCTGACGGGAATCCAGGGGCGGACTTCGATCCGGAGAAGGATGAAAAAGAGGTGCAATATCTGATCAAGTGGAAGGGCTGGTCATACATCCACAACACCTGGGAGAGCGAAGAGTCATTGAGACAGCAGAAAGTGAAAGGACTAAAGAAATTAGAGAACTTCATCAAAAAGGAGGATGAAGTAAAGCAGTGGTAATGTATGGCTCTCTTACTGAACTGTTAACCACTGTATGACCTTTGTGTTGGAGCTTTGTCATCAATGCAGATAGATTCCAGTTTTTTTCCTTCGGTTGAAGTCCACTATTTTGTCTGTCTTAATGAAAAGCACTTTGAGATGTCTTCTGCATGTGAGGAAGCACAAGCTGTAGTGTACGTAGAATAAGTTTAAAATGCATTTGAAGTCAAGTATCATTTAGGACTGGGTGCTGCACTGACTTAGCTTGCTTTGATCTTTGGGTCCCAGACTTGAATCCAGCCCAGGCGGATGGGATGAAAGTCTCCACAGCTCTGTCTCCAGGGCAACCATGAGATGCCACGTCACGTAAAGCACTCCCCAGATGCAGCCAGACTTTGGAAGGGCATCGTCTAGAATTGCACTAGATTTTTTTTTCAGTAGAAAATTTCACACGCTCACTGTTACTTTTTACTGAGATCCTAGTGGCAGCAGTGATGATGCTGAGATCTTGTGAATTCATGCTTCAGTGGCAGTCATTTTCTTTTTGGGTAAAGACCAACAACTGAGGCCCAGCTTCTAGTTCACTGTTTAATTATTAAAGGAGAAACGGTAACTAGTGGGGTTGGAGAGTCATTTCAGTGTGAAGTTCTGAGCCATTTGTATGTTTACACATTCTTAACATTTAACAGCCTCCGCGACAAGTCATTCAGCTGACAATTGTGACAGTTTTGTTTAAGGGCAAGCGAGCCAGACACTGGCATGGGAACAGGGACCATTTTACATTGGCAAGTGAGCTCATGATGCTTGTTTGTGTTGCATTCAGTGACCTTTAAAGAGGCAGGAAAGTACATTTTTTAAAAGGGGAAAATGACTCTACCTGCTGCTCTAGGCTTTCTGTACCGATGTCTGAAGATTGAATCAGATTTCATTGTCCAACAAATAAAATGAGGGGAAGGGCTGTTAAACATTAAGGGTAACATCAAAATCTTAGTATCAAAGCAGTTATGGCATCCTTTGACCAGTAATCATATTATACCTGAAGATTGCCCCTCAGTTATTCTGTATTCTTGATTTCAGGCTGTCCAAAGCATCTCCAGAAGATATAGAGTATTATAACTGTCAGCAGGAAATGGCTTTCGACCTCAACAAGCAATACCAGATCGTGGAGAGAGTGATTGGTAAGGAACTGGCTGAGTATTTTGAATATCAAGAAGAGAAATTAATAGACTGTTAAAATTGCAGCATGTGTTTTTCTATAATCCAAAGGGAAAGAAAAGACAGAAAGGAAGTACAATTGTGGAAAGTTTATGCCTTTGAATGCCTTTCCTATTGATGTTTATTGAAAAGCTAGCTGCTGTTAACAATGACCTGAACTTGTTTTCTATTATGCAAAAGGAGGTTTTCTCTGTTTTTGTGTTTAAAATTTGTCAAAGAAGCATGCTTTGTTCTATTGAGATTTTCTACTTTAAATTTGCCGCTTCTCCACACTGCCTGCGTTCAGCAGCTTCCCGTTCAGGTACGGATTTGATGGTGTTCTGTTTTTCTTTAAAATCTCCTGAGTGGTGGAATACCATTTTCAGAGAACTTGATTGCTGAATCAGAGCTGCAGTCGTTGCCTGGATTGCACAGTGTATTAATCTATAGGCTCCTTTCTGAGGACTGCAATGGAAACTACAGTGTTAAGTCACATGGTGACTTAGTAAGGTGGTGTGTTAACCATGTTTTCTCTCTCTCTCTCTCTCTCCTCTTCCCGGCCCCCTCCCCAAATGCTGGGGTCAGGAAAATGGGTCGGTCCAACCCATAGCTATAGCTGCCAAACCATCTTGGTTAGAACACCATCTGGCTCCCCATTCCTTGCCAGCTTAGTCGATGCCAATCTGCACATTTCCAAACCACAATGTGCTGTGGTATTTGCCCAACCCAGTCCTGCTCTTCTTCCCAGCTATCGAGGCAAAGCTGAGATTAGATTCCAGGCAGAAGTTCCAAGCACTTTAATATTGTCGCCAACATTATTTACTGAAACTTTTATTTAAAATATTTCATATCAATGGTTTCTATAGTTATTTCCATGAATGATTTCAGGCCTTTTGAGTTGTCTTATACTTAATGTTATGTACGACAGTACTTCTGATATCTGTAAACATTAAAATGCTGATATTAACCTCTGTCTTAACTTCACTGCTGCCATTCCCTTTTCTCTTCATTCTGCATCCTGCACTTATCGTCCAAAGGTACCCTAGGTTCAGGGGGAACCATGTGCTGAGCGTGCACATACAAACGTTATCCTGATATTGCAGATAAATGATGCTGCATGAGATGATCTAATCCTATGTCATTATAATGCCACAAGGTGTGCACTGTTCCTGCAGCTCATTTCAACATGAAGCTTGACTGAAATTTGCCATTTCCCCCATCGCCCGTCACAGTCTCAAGGATGGGGTTGGCTGTGATACCCTCCATGGAACCCCCACTGTTCAGGCTCACGGGTGAAGGATGGAGGCTTGGGCGAGGTACTAGAGTGCGATAGGCACTTAGGGTGCTTATAGCTCAGGAAGGAGTCGATGCCTTCAGGAGGGGAGGGGAGGAAAAGTAATGTTTACGTGTCTTGTCGGAGGTTTCTGTTAACCATGGGGTTCACAATGAGCCCACAGAATTCTGATCTGTGTTATTGGAAAAACAGTCTTACCAGGTCCTATAGGGAGGCCTCATTCCGTGAAATTAGTTAGTTTATACAGTGGCCAGGGCTTGGGGCATCCAGCCCTTAATTGCAGACCTGTGACCCAGAGTGTGCTATGCCTTTTTACAGCATCCACCCCCAGTGAATCAAGAGTTGCTGTTTTATTACGACCTTAACCTCTACTTGCAGAACCTATAAAGAGCTGGGTCGCTGGTGTCGTCGAAGGCTTGGAGTTTGCCTTCTTTATAGAACAGTTGGCCGTTAGTACAATAAAAACACTTTTGCTGCCAGTGTGTGCTGTCCATACAGAAGTACCTTATGGATAAAACAAGGCACTTGTACTCCAAAACATGCTTGTCCAATAATACTGCATTTGTTGTATTAAAATGTTTTTTGAAACCATTCTGTAAATAATTGTGTGCACCAGCGACGTAACAAGTGTCTTCAGTTTTTTGTGAATGGATTTAAGTGTCTGTTGAATGAAGCTTTGAGTGTGTTGACTCAACCTGTACTGAATAAAGATTTCTTTCTCCCCAGCTATGAAAACCAGTAAATCTTCGTCCACTCACTCCGAATTCCCACGTAAGTATTTCCTGTCACTCTTTGGTACAAAATATCTGCCGGTGGTTTCTCTGCCTCAATTCCCTTGTCTCTCACTAATCCTATCCTGGGAGACCAACATGGACATTGTCTCAGTCCTTTGTATCTGGTTTATATTGACATCTGGGATTGTTATCCTAACTCACACCGAGTCCCGTTCACCCATCACCCCTTGTACTCACTGACCTACATTGGCTCCCTGTCTGACAATACCTTGATTTTAAAACTCTCATCCTTGTTTTCAAATCCCTCCGTGGCCTCACCCTCCCTATCTCTGTAACCTCCTCTGCGCTCCTCCAATTCTTGCCTCTTGCGCATCCCCGATTTTAATCGCTCCACCATTGGCGGCCGTACCTTCAGCTGCCTAGGAAGCTCTGGAATTCCCACCCTCAACCTCTTCACCTCTCTCTCCTCCTTTAAGACGTTCCTTAAAACCTACCTCTTTGACCAACCTATCCTAATTTCTCCTTATGTGGCTCGGTGTCAAATTTTGTCTGATAACTCTCCTGTGAAGTGCCTTGGGATGTTTTACTATGTTAAAGGCGCTATATAAATGCAAGTTGTTCTCTTACAAGGCAGTTTGAAAGTCAGAGACCAGTTTCTGTGCATGGCAAGGAATACTGCCATCATGATGTGCTGCTTCAGACTACAGGCAGGGGTACAGTCCACATGTCCTTTGGTTAGGTGGCCACCTGAGGTGCTCTTGACTGCTGCTCTGTGCAGATCTGCCATTGGTGTAGATGGTGTGGAAATAAAAGTGTTTTTTCCTTCTTTTCTCTTAAGCTGCATCACGACATTAGCCGATGCAAGGTGTCCCATTTGAGGATTCCTGCTACCTTGCCCAGATGGTCACCCTGCATGCGTGAGCCTGGATCTTGAGTGTCAGCAGGCCATCTGACCCAGGAGGGGAAGCATCGTAGCTGAGGCTGATCCTGTTCTCACCCAATGTGCAGGCATCACCAGATAGTAATTGGAAGTGGAATTCTGGCTCGTTTCCATCCCCTACCCTTGCTACGATAAGCTAATTCAGCACAAACTGGGGATCATATCTAAGTGTTCCTGGTCTGTAGGGCAAAGTGCCACAATGAGCAGAGAATTGAGCCAATAGGGGAAATTAATACAGTGCTTCATATTTTAGTGGTTGTGTTACTAGACTAGTAATCCAGAGGCCTGGATCAATAATCCAGACAATGTGAGTTTGAATCCCATCATGGCAGTTTGAGAATTTGAAATCAGTTTAAAAATTCTGGAAATAAAGTGCTGCTATCATGCCATGAAACTGTCGTAAAAAACCCAACTGGTTCACTAATGACCTTTAGGGAAGGAATCCTGCCGTCCTTACCCGATCAGATCTATATGTGACTCCAGTCCCATACCAATGTGGTGGATTCTTACCTGCCCTCTGAAGTAGCCTGGCAAGTCACTCAGTTGTATCAGTGCATCTGGGGATGGGCAATAAATGCTGACCTTGCCAACGACCCCCACAACTGGAGAATGAATAAACAAAACATTTTTAAAAAATTTATAGCTGTTTGCAGTAAGGAGCATGTTGGCACCGAGGTAGTGACTCTTATTTACCCCATATGCTGTAGCACATTCCAGCCACAAAACATCATCCTCTGGCCAGCCTGACTACCTTTGTAAGTGGATGGGTTTGCCATACGTGGACTGCAGCTGGGAGGATGGAGCGCTTATTTCCAGAAAGTTCCAGGCGTGCATCGATGCCTTCCATAACCGCCACAGTTCCAAAACCATTCCCTCGAAAGACAGCAAGGTGATTGTCATACGCGAAGGTACCACGTTTGTGTTAAATGTGATTTTTTTTTTAATACATTACACTAAAAACTGGACTGGTTTCCATTCACAAGTTGCACGGGTGAGATGGAAGAGGAGGTGGAATTTTTAATTCGTATGGATGTAGGGCACAGTAAACCACTGTTGCCCAATTTTACTTCCTGACCTCTCTCCTTAAGGCGTTGATTTTTGGATATGGATTTCATAGCCACCAACGTCCACCCAAGTAGCAGTGTTTCACAGACGGTGTGACTTATCTGGCTATTCGACTGTGTGGAAAGCACAGCTGCGCCCAGTTATGTCCTCGTCCAGTGTCTACACCAACAGGAGTAGCTGGATATCAGTCGGGCGTGAAACCCCTTGTTTACCTTTCCTTCCTTTTCCCAGCCCAGCGCCACTGAAGTTGATTGATTGACACACCCCTATTGCTACCTGGGCTGAGATCAGCGAACTCAGCACAAACCAGAGACAGCGCCCAGGGACCTTTAAAGGTTTGCATGGTTCACTTGCACACTGGTTGTCAAGCGTCAGGGAAAAACAAGACCCAGATGCAATGCCACCTGGTCATGTCACTTTATCTAGTTTAACTTACATTATTTTTGGGGAAATGACTAAAATGGCCATTAGGGGAGGATGTAGCTGGCGAGTTGGAAATGAAACTATTGACTAAAGAAGATTAGATTAAAGAATTTTGCATTTACAATAGCACCTTTCTCAATCTCGGGATGCTCCAAAGCACTTATCAATCAATGAATTACTTCATCAGATGTAATTTACTTTTGTTACATAGGCAAATGCAGTAGCTGATTTGCATGTAGCAGGGCCCCATAACAGTAATGAGACATATGACCAGTTAATCTATTTTTGGTTGAGGGATAAAAGTTGTCCAGGAGAACCCCCCCCCCCACCGACCTTTTTTGAAAAATGTCTTGGGATCCTTTACGTCCACCTAAAAGGGCAGATGATGTCCCGGTTTCACGTCTCATCCAAAAAAAAAGGCACCTCTCACAACGTAGCACTCCATTGGCGTGTCAGCCGAGATTATTTGCTCAAGTTCACAGTGGCGCCTGAACTCGCGACCTTCTGCCTGAGAGGTGTGAGGGTTACAGACTGGGCTTTGCTGATGCTTTAGTAACGCTCAGCACTTTGTCCCTAGTGTTGCGCCTGCGTTGATGGTGCCGGTACTTTTACACAGTTTGCTTCCCAGTTGCTGCGTAATGTTGCTCCAGTTTTGAGCTATTTTCTGCCCAGTTGGTTTATTGTATCTCGCTTCAAACTAATCAGATTGTGATTAACTATTTTCACAACTAACCCCTGTTTTAGGGGAGTGAAATCCCAACTTATTGGTAAAAGGTAGGCGAAGATATAAGAAAAAGAGAGGGTTAGAATCAGCTTTATGGCACTGGATCTCAATGATTTGATGGTTCTTTGGTTCAGGAAATGGAAATGTGACCACTGGTGTTCCTGATAATGTAGATTGTAACAGTTTTTTAAAAATTGTTTTCTCCCCTCCCTTCCTGAAGTCACTGACTTGTGATGGATACAGGTGCCAGCTGAATAAGTACCCATGTAGCACGTGTGAGTCCAGAGCAGTGCATTTCAGTAGGCTGTTCAACCACAGAGACATCACATCACATCCAAGCCCAATCATGTCCACTCTCAGTGTCACACATGCACACTTTCCTGCAGGGGGTCATTGGATAGCAATCGGGGTGGAAACACGGGCTAAAATTTCCTCCTTAGTCCAGGGACACTGAAACCTCTAGTAGCATCTCTACCACTACACTGGCTGAAATCTGCTAGCTCAAGACAGCCTGGGATTGGAGCCTGGGAGTTTCTTCAGCCATCAGTGAAGCAGATTTCAAATAAAATCGTTGGACTATAACTTGGTGTTGTAAAATTGTTTACAATCAGTGAAGCCGACAGCACTGTCCAAAGTTCGGTTACTTGTTGCTTCATCATTAATAGAGGACCTTTTATGTCCACATGAAAACAGAGGTTTACAGCACAGAAGAAGAGCCATTCAGCCCATTGTATCTGTGCTAGCTCATTGCTAGAGCAATCCAAAACTAATCCCACTGTCTTGCTCTTTCTGCACAGCTCTGTATGTTCTGCTTCAAATGTTTATCTACTCTTCCCTTAAAGGATACAATGGTCTCTGCCTCAACTACTTCCTGAGGCAAAGTATTCCATGCTCTAACAACTCTGTGTGAAGAGATTTCTTCGAACCGCACTCCTCACTCTCTGTGACTATTTTAAATCGATGATCCCTCATCACTGACTCCCCAACCAAAGGAGCCTTTTTCTATTCACAATACCAAAGCTCTTCACAGTTTTAAAAATCTTTTCTCCAGTGTAAATAGTTAGGAACAGCTAGACGAAGAAAGACCAAAGCCCATCTTATTCACCTTCTACCATCCTGGTAGTCGCATGATACAATGATAATGGAGTTGTTAACTAATCATAGCAATTAGTCTCTATCAATTAGTCCACAACAGACCCAGACATGATGAGAGAAAAACCCGTTTTGGGAACCCACAGGTCCAAAGTTATCTGTTCCTCCCAAACATGCTACACTTAACACATGTCATGTCTCAAATTATTCCTATACTGTTTTCCAGAATGTTGCTTTCAGAAAGAAATCTATCTAATTTGCATTTGAATGAATCAACACTCTGCTACCACCCTCTCCTTAGGGAGGCCGTTGCACAGATTTGCCACTTGCTCACTGAAATAATACTTCCATTATGTTTGTTCCTCCCCTTTATTATATTCTCTTTGTGTGCCTGCCAAAGACGATTACAATGGGGGTGAGTGATGCTGTACTTATTTTTCTGTTGACAAGTGAGGTGGTATGTCTTGAGGCGAGTCAGATATTCCATGGGTATGCCTTGTTTGCTGTGCAAGTCTATCAAATTATCCATTCACCGACTGTGGATGGGGTTTGTATTTTCTGTCTATTCACAAGGGACTTAGCTTGTTCTTGTATTAAGAAATAAATAGAAACTCAATTAATCTTTTCCAGGTCCTGAAACAGCGGCCTAGGTTCGTTGCCATGAAGAAGCAGCCTTCCTACATCGGTAGTGAGGGCATGGAATTGAGGGATTACCAACTTGAGGGTCTGAACTGGCTCGTTCACTCCTGGTGCAAGTACGGATTTGGATGTAATCAGAGTTGTGATGAATTGGATTGAATTTATTTCAGCTGGGCGACACTTCGAGCTTTTATAGTTGGCCTCGGTATCCTTGGGTTAAGGAGGGGAAGAAAGCAACCAGGGTTCTTGGTGACTGTCCAGTGACCCCAGCGGGAAAGTGCTTGGACATTGGTTGTGGACGGGATCAGCATCAGTTGTGATGTTTCCCACGGTCAAATAGGCCTAGGCTCACACGTGAAGAATGGCCTCTTGGGTGAGATGCAGGAGGGCTTTGGGTACCTGTGCATCCCACCAAGTGTCAGCAGCTTCAGGAGATGAAGAGTAGTGTTTTGGCTATAATGGATCAGTCGCATCATTCACAGATACCTATCCCCGTTACCAGGACTTGGAACTGAAACCTAGTGTGGGCAGGAACTAGCTGCAGTGCTATCTTTCATTGCCAGCCCTATTTTAAAACAAAACAGAGATTAATTAAAAGAAGCAATGGGATTGTGATTCTTTGGTACTTCAGAAAATTACGGTTGAATACTTAATGCTTGAAACTACTGCAAAAAGAGTTCATGATTAAATCCTCAATAATTACTTTTGGTGTTTAAATAGTTTGTTTACTTCTGAATTCTAGTCACGCACTTCCCTTGGCTTAGTAGGTTCGCTAATTGATTGTATTTTTTCCTCTTCACTTCCCACCAGGTGTAACAGTGTGATCCTGGCCGATGAAATGGGTTTGGGTAAAACAATCCAGACCATCTCGTTTCTCTCAAACTTATTCAACCAGCATCTGCTCTATGGTCCCTTCCTGCTGGTTGTCCCGCTGTCCACCCTCCCCTCCTGGCAGAGAGAGTTCGACATCTGGGATCCCAACATGAACGTGGTTGTCTACATCGGTGATGTCATGAGTCGCAATACGGTCAGTGCGGAATCTTGTTTACAAACACTTGGTGGAGATCTGGGAATTGTGGGAATTTGAAATCACATCAAATGCGAGAAATGGGCTACAAGTTAAACAGCATCCGAGAAACTGGCTAATGTCTTGGCTGGGACCATGTCTCAGAACTCACGTTACCAACGGGATTTGTTTTTTCTCCTCCAGACCTATGGGCTTGGAGTGCCCTTCAGTACTCGCGCTCAGCTACATTTGCATGAGTGCTTTTCCATTATCAGGCTGGGTTATGTTTCCACGGGTTCAGGGTGTCATTCAGTTATCAGGCTGAGATATGTTTCTGTGGGCATACCATGCTCTTGCTAGGATATCATTGGGCTTGGTGTCCTTCACTACATTGTCCAGGTGATGTTTTTTCATTTTTGAGCAGGCGATTTGAAGGTGAGGTCAGCACAGTCAAACACCATTTTGTCCTCACTTGCTGACTCCTCGCACGTTTCCATCAAAGGATATTGGACAGTGATCAAGATTTGAGAGCACTAGCCAGTTTTCCCCTCCCTACCCAGGAGCTTTGAGACAAATTGTAACGATAGCTTCTGTTGACCTAGCTGAGATCAGATAACAGACCAGGGATATAGAACCTGGAACCTTTCAGTTCTCTACAACAACAACAACAACAACAACAACTTGCATTTATATAGCAACTTTAGAGTAGTAAAATGTCCCAAGTTGCTTCACAGGAGCGTTATCAAACAACATTTGACACTGAACCACATTAGGAGATATTAGGACAGGTGACCAAAAGCTTGGTCAAAGAGAGAGGTTATAAGGAGCGTCTTAAAGGAGAAGAGAGAGGTAGAGAGGCGGAGAGGATAAGTGAGGGAATTCCTGAGCTTAGGGCCTAGGCAGCTGAAAGCATGGCTGCCAATGGTGGAGCCATTAAAATTGGGGATGTGCAAGCTATGGCTCAGCTGCTCCCTGCCTTATCCAGTTGAGTGATCAGGGAACTAACCTTGCGCTTTTTCTGAATGGCAGTGGAGGTTGTGAGAGCCATTAACGGCTGCTTGTCATTCCCAGTCGTGTGCCTTATAACCAATACATGCTTAAGGGCCATGACTCAGGGCCTGTTGATAAATATCATTGCATGGCTGTCACTGAGTGTTGACCACAGTCACGCGGCTAAGTAAAGCTTTCTATTTCAGATCCGGGAATATGACTGGCTACATCCTCAGACAAAGAGGCTGAAGTTTAACGTCTTGATAACGACATATGAAATTCTGCTGAAAGATAAGGTAATAAACCCACAGGCACTGACTGAGAATTTGAGGACTTTCCCACAGATACATTTTTCCCACTCCCCTTTCCTGGAGAGGTTGGCTCTGTTATTGATATACAGTTCTACAGGTGGCAGTCTGTTAAATGAACGCTAAATCCTGTAAAATATGTCAGCAATATATTCTATCCGAAATCCCAATTGGTAATCAATAATAGTTCCTTCTCCCCTTTTCTAACATGCAAACATCAGAAAATTGGATTGGAATCAATCATTCATGTTTCAAGATGCCCAAGTTAATTTGTCTTTGGACTGTCTCACGTAACCCAGTCCCAATTATATTGGTAGCTATACAAGTCGAACCAGTCACAACAGGACTGCAGTACAGAGTCAAGGACAATTACCTCGTACTTGCCAGAGTGACCGAAAATAAAATTGGACTCAGATGCATTAACTGGCACTACTGCATGATAACACGTTTAATAGCATCACAGGGTTACATATTGAGGATTACAGTAAATACGTGGTTATATATTATTAATCAGTTTTGATCATAGTCACAATTGTAGTTTTAGTGTATCACAATATCTCAGCCTTAGTTAGCTTTTGCTTAGTAACAATATAACAGTTGTGTTAAATGTCCAAGTTTACAGTATGCCTTATCCATGTTAATTTTACAGTTTATATTCAGTGCGTCACTGATGAATTTTCAGTGTTTAGCAATCCCTCTGTGATAAGAGTGTAGAACATTTAACCTTATCCCTTTAAGAGGTTGGCTGTTGTAACGCTGGGCGGTTCTGCCTTTCCTTTGCGAAACTTAGCTTCACCTTTGGGATGCTTGTAGCAAGTCACCTTCCATGGCCTGTGTCTTTTTGCAGCCATTGTCGTCCTAGCTTAAGTAATCGTGCACGCACGTAGATCTCTGTACCTTTTGATCTGGGTTCACACGCTTAAGCCCGGTAGTGCTACGCTCAACAAACTTATTTCTGTCTGATGAAACAGTTAATTTTTCTTAGCCTTCCAACTATCAATATTTTGAGCCCTTGAAGACTTATTTCAAAAGTTCTTTGCAACTTTCTTTTAACCTCTGAAACCTTCTGAATTGGGTGGGAAAAGCATCGCCTTATATATACTTTCATTTTTACTAAATAAATCCCACTTAAGGGACATAACGATTAGTAACCATTGAAGATTGTCAATTCTACCTCATGTTTCTTTTCTAAGATATCATTCAACTGGACAGATCGACCAGAAACTATTAGTCAGATTTAATTAGTTTGATAAAGGGTAAACTTTTTATTAGATACTTCACTCCTTTCCTTTTTGCTGGTTTCTAACTTGTGGTGAGAATGATAGATAATTGATATCAATAGCCTTTCAAAATTCATTCTGGTTAGTTAGTCCTAACAGGGCAAGAAAAAGAGCATATTTATTAGATTATTGGTTGAAAACCTTGACAGACCCCAGTTGGAGCTTTTAACACCTGGCATACTAGGATGTATGAGTTTTTTGATTGTGTCTCAGTTTTCACGGAATTCATGAACTAATCCTTCAGATTTCCCAGAATGCCTGCATTGTGATTTAGAATGACCAGTTTTCCGACAAGTCCTTCCATTACCTCACCTTAGGAGCCATATCTCCTGTCCATCGTAGCCTATTTGACAATGTAAGATATCACAACCGAGCCGGATCCTATCCTCACTTGACATCCATACGTGTTCACTACCAATAGGGGTCACTGTATAGTGCCCAGCATCGTGAACACTGATTCCCCTCCCTGTCCTAGGGGTACTGCAGCCAATTTTAGTATCACGAATGCTGCCCAGGCTGCGATCAGCTATTAGCAAAGACTAGGGATTGAAGTTGGGATCTTTCTAGCCTATTTAGTTAAGACATGGATATACCGTATGTCAAAGCTATCAGGATGCCTTGCATTTCTTTTACCTTTTGTTTTCCTTGGGACTGTTGGTTCAGTAAAGGTTTCTGATATCACCCCCATCTTAAACTGTTTTCTCTCCTTCATTCAGTTGGGTTTCCCTGCACCAGCACTCTCTCCCTAGTCAAGAGGCTGTGAGGCAGCTTCTCTTGAGTTGTACACATGTCAGGCCACTAGCAGGCATGCTTTCCTTTCCATATCCCCCTTCCTTCATTGAGTACCTGGCCTTCGCTTGGAATCTTCTTGCAGCCACAAGTCCCTACAGGACATGGGAGAATGTGGGAAGCGCATTCTGCTTGGAGTGCCAAAGCAGAGAGGTGGGGTTAAAATTAATTTCCACATGCCATTGAGTGTCTGGCCTTTGCCTGTCTATTGTGCGACGATCGAGTAAAGCTGGCAGATGGTGCATGTTGTGGGGGCAGTTAGACAGGAGAAGAAACCAGAGCAGGAACAAAGGGGCATAAATTCAGAAGTAGCATAAAGGGAGAGGTTAGAAGGAATATTTTCACGCAAAGGATTGTTAGGTTATGGAATGCGTTTTCCATAATTAACTGTTGAAGCCAAGTTGGTCGTGAGATTTAATCGGGACTCAGACAAACACTGAAGGAAGAAAAATATCAAAGGATATGGGGAAAGAGCAAAGTAATGAGGCTAGACTAGAAAGTTCCGACATGGCGCTAGTACTGGCTCCATTGGCTGAATGGCCTCCCTCTGTGTTGAAATTCCCTGTCATCAATTGTTATTAAAGCTGTTTTTTCTTTCTTGTTAGACTGTTTTGGGAAATATAAACTGGGCCTTCCTGGGAGTGGACGAAGCTCATCGGTTGAAGAATGACGACTCCCTCTTGTACCGGACTCTGATCGACTTCAGGTCTAACAATCGACTGCTGATTACAGGGACACCGCTGCAGAACTCGCTGAAAGAGCTCTGGTCACTCCTGCACTTCATCATGCCTGAAAAGTAGGCAAACCCCTCTCTTATAAGTAGGAGCAAGAATAGCTTTAGATAGAGGTTTACAACAAGACTTAGCTAACTCCCCCCATCAGCCTAACTCCATTCACATCAAGACCCGCTCCACAGGCCCAGGCTGCACTCCAGCACCTCGCACAAGCAACCCCTTTATTTATGAGCCTATACAGTGAGCATCAGTGGGCTTTTTGACAGTCAAACCCAATCCTGTTCACACATGAACTTTTCAGCGGGTGTTGATACTTAGCAACAACAACAGCAACTTGCATTTATACAGTGTCTTTAAAGTAGTAAAACGTCCCAAGGTGCTTCACAGGAGCGTAATCAGACAAAATTCGACACCGAGCCATATAAGGAGATATTAGGACGAGTGACCAAAAGCTTGATCAAAGGGATAGGTTTTAAGGAGTCTCTTAAAGGAGGAGAGTCGGAGTGGTTTAGGGAGGGAATTCCAGAGCTTAGGGCCTAGGCAGCTGAAGGCATGGCTGCCAATGGTGGAGCGATGAAAATCGGGGATGTGCAAGAGGCCAGAATTGGAGGAGCGCAGAGATCTCGGAGGGTTGTAGGGCAGTCAGAAGTGTGAGGCTAGGCTGATTCCTTTCGCCTTTACCCAGCTATAATTTATTTGAAGTTAATAATATTTGCATCTAGCTTAAATGACTTGCCTAACTCGTGTTGTAAGCAGAATAAATAATGAGGGTCCCTGGGATATAAATTATATCCCACAGCTCTTCAATGTGTACCCTCTGGGAAATATTTTCAGGGCTATGGGGAAAGAGCAGGGGAGTAGGATTAATTGGATAGCTCTTTCAAAGAGCCAGCTCAGGCACGATGAGCCAAATGGCCTCCTTCTATGATTCTATGATACATTAGCCCCAGGACTTGAATCACAGAATCTGGACTGACACTCCAGTGCAGTACTGAGGGAGTGCTGCATCGCTGGAGGTGCTGTATGTTGTCATACTCTAAAGTTGTTGCTTTTCTCTGATGCATTATGAAGGTTAGGTGGCACAGTTGACGCCTGATATTTTTTTTCTAGGTTTGATTCCTGGGAGGACTTTGAAGAGGAGCACGGGAAGGGACGAGAAAATGGTTTCCAAAGCCTCCACAGGGTCTTAGAACCCTTCCTGCTGCGCAGAGTTAAGAAAGATGTTGAGAAATCACTTCCTGCCAAAGTTGAACAGATTCTGAGGGTGGAGATGTCAGCCTCACAGAAGCAGTATTATAAGTAAGAGCTCACGCGCTGTAATGGGAGTAGTCCAGGAGGATATCAAGAATAGGTGAACGTCCAGGGTCTGATTTTTCGTGAAATGAATTTTGTCTTTTTTTTCAATCCCTCCAATTACCCCCACCCCACTTCACTGATTCCTGCAGTTCTTAGGTGCTGGCCGCTCTTCAATATATTGCCCGAATGGCCATTCTCCTGGTTTGAGCATTGACAGTAAGTGTCTGCAGGCTATTTTACCATGGAGGGCATCACAGACAAGCCAGATCTTGTCTTTCTCTTATATCCATACCCTGAAGTGGAATCTCTGGCTGATTTTCCCCTCTCTCGGAAATGTGTTGTAAACAGGCGCTCAAGCAACTAAACTTAATTTTGCTGGAAGAAAATACTGAGGGGGGGAACACAATTCAGGTCTCAAGGTATAGACAGGGTTGAAGTGAGCACGGTATTTAACTGGGACACTGAACAGAGGGCACAAGTACAGAATTCACAAGCATTGTGTGAGGTGAGAGATTGCATAAATAGTTTTATCCCACAGGATAGTGGACATGTGGAACATACTTCCAGAGGAGGTAATTAGTTAAAAGGGTCTATTTCTGTTGAAGTAGGATCGAGGGTTACAGAGATATTAACAGCATTGCTTAATGATTTTTTTCCTGGTGAGGTAAGAAGGAACCTGGGGAGTGGGGAAGTGTCCATGATAGAATGATCATACATGAACTCTGGATGGAGTGGGCTTGGTGCATTGATGTCTTGGTAACGATGTTGGTTATAATGTGCCTACAGTGTGTATTCATGGGGAACTTGTGGCTGCAGTTTAATCAGGGCTTAGTGTTGTGTGCTCATGATCTCGCGATACAGGTGGATATTGACGAGAAATTACAAGGCGCTCACCCGGGGGAACAGAGGGTCTTCATCGAGCTTCCTCAACATCATGATGGAGCTGAAGAAATGCTGCAATCACTGTTACTTGGTCAAACCGTGCGAGGAGAATGAGACCCTGAACAACCAGGAGGTGTTGCAGGTGAGTGAAACTTTTGTGTTTGGAACTCTTTGCCCCCAATGCACCGTTTCACACATAGACCTTTAAATGTGGGTGTCTTAGTAAAGCAAACGTAAATCACAGGCGATAAGTTGCTCATTTCATTATCTCTGCATTTATCCTCAACACTGCTGGTTATCGCTCAGCTGGAAATGCAGCCAATTGAATGAATGCATGAAAGCCAAATGATTGCTAAATTTCTTTCATTGAACTTGTACTTTCCACTTTTGTTTTCCATGAACTCCAAGTACTTTTATCTGACACTCGATTCCTCCTCCTCTCTGGTGTCCAACCTCTTTCCCCCCCCCCCCCCTCACCACCAGCAGCCTGTTTTGTCTCTAATTTATGAATACTACTAAAGTCAATGCTTCACTTCACATCCCTCCCTCTTTTTCCTCTCATCTCCAATTACTCTGTCCTACGCACTTTTTCCGTCCTCTCTGTGTCCTCACCAAGTGCGAATCGGGACTCATTGCAACATCGTCCCCTCCAACTCGTTCTTTCTCGGGATCCAAATGCTCTGAAACTCCAGCTCCCTCGGTCTGCTCTTCCTCCTACAGTCTACAGACTTCTGAAATCCAAGTTTGGTGTCACCTAACTGCTAATTCCTGTTTTACATCATAATTTTTCTTTTGAACATTGGTGCTATCTTACACTTGTCTCCGTGCAATAGTTTCTCAATAAAGAGAGTCAAATATATTCATATTTTGCAGTTTTATGTAAATTTCTGATGGTTGCGGGGCATATGTATTAATCTACAATGGCACTGATGTATGCCATCGTGGTCGAACATCTGCAAACAGGTTTACGCAGCGATGTTCTGTGTATTTTTTTTGTGTTCTGTAAATATCACTGCAATTAAGGGATACGGAACCAAGGCGGGTAGATGGAGTTAAGATACAGATCAGCCATGATCTAATAGAATGGTGGAACAGGCTCGAGGGGCTGAAAGGCCTCCTCCTGATTCCATGTAACTGGGGCAAAGTGCTTGAAATAGAGGGCGAAAAATTCCTCCATACACTAAACGTTGCAAATTCGGAAACGTGTTCTCTGTAACATAAATTTACAATGGGGGCCGCACTCAGCACATGCACAATCCTCTTCCACCCCCCGGTTCGTTAAATGGGTGATAAGGCAAAATTTCAAAGTGTGATAATACAAATTTATCCGTTTCTCAACAAAAGCCATTTTTTCATGCTTCAATTTATCACAGAACCTGATCAAGAGCAGCGGCAAGCTGATTCTGCTGGATAAGCTGATGACCAGGCTTCGGGAGAGAGGAAACCGGGTGCTTATCTTCTCTCAGATGGTCCGAATGTTGGATATCCTTGCTGAATATCTGACCATTAAACACTATCCATTCCAGGTAAGCAATTCGAAAAATTCCAGAATGCTAACAAGCCCAGGCGATGCTGAGCAATTCAGAATTTGTCTAATGAATTGGGATTTTTTTTATTATTGGTCAGTACACTTTTTCCATGTACAGATCACTTGTGCTTTCTCTTTGTGCTTGTCAAGATGAGGGATGTTAGCACTGGGCAATGGAACACTTTCTGTTTCACACACCTAATGTCAGAATCAAGCAGACCGAGGTACCTATCCAGGTTCAGAAGCTCCCTCAACTCTGCCGTATTAATGTGCCTTAGATCAACATCAGAAGAGCGATCTCTATTACGAGCAAGACATTTTTCCATTTGCTGCACCAGCCATGATAGAATTGTAGAATTTCATACAAAGAAAGACTTGCATTTATATAGTGCCTTTTGCAACCTTAGGACATCCCAAAGTGCAATACAGCCAATGAGCTACTTTTGAAGTGTAGTCACTGATGTTGGAAAGGTGACAGCCAATTTGCGCACAGCAAACTCGCACGAACATAATGTACTAAAGTTGCTGTATATGTTGCACAGTCCATATTTGGGCATCACCAGTCTGTGACACACTATTATACCTACAGCTGCACACTTCTACCAGAGGCTCCAGATTCCTCTGTCTCTCCTGCAACATCACTAATGCACACTGAGGGGAATTTGCTTCGTCCTGACTTTCTGTGGGAAAAGCAACAGGACATATGTTACACAAATTGGGGTTGTATTCTCTGGAGTTTCGAAGGTTAAGGGGTGATCTGATCGAAGTTTATAAGATATTAAGGGGAACGGATAGGGTGGATAGAGAGAAACTATTTCCGCTGGTTGGGGATTCTAGGAGTAGGGGGCACAGTCTAAAAATTAGAGCCAGACCTTTCAGGAGCGAGATTAGAAAACATTTCTACACGCAAAGGGTGGTAGAAGTTTGGAACTCTCTTCCGCAAACGGCAATTGATACTAGCTCAATTGCTAAATTTAAATGTGAGATAGATAGCTTTTTGGCAACCAAAGGTATTAAGGGATATGGGCCAAAGGCAGGTATATGGAGTTAGATCACAGATCAGCCATGATCTTATCAAATGGTGCAGCAAGCACGAGGGGCTGAATGGCCTACTCATGTTCCTATGTTGTATTGGAGAAGATCATTGGTCCCAACGTTGGTTCCTGTGGGACACCATTGTTTACGTCACTCAGGTCCAAAACAAGCATCGATTAAATGCCATTTTCCCACTGCTCCCTGCTTTCTGTCCTTGAGCCAACCTCCCTTCCCTGTTACCCCAGTGCTGTCCTCATTCTGAGTAAGATTGCAGTTAGTGACAACATTTTGTTCTGTGGGCCCACGTCCTCTGAGAGCTGGATTGAAGCTGCTGGATCTCATTTGTCTGTGGGCTCTTCCAGAGAAGACTTTGATCTGATCAATCTGGACTGATGTGAACCCAGTGGGTCCCAGAGGCAAATGGCCTCACCACCCAGTCCCCACATTATTATTTTAATCATGTCTTTAATTGTCGCTGGTTCATGGAGTATGAACCTGTTGACATGCCAGGGGACAGCACAGCTGTATTGTTGGCCAAACTTGGTCGTTAACTGAGTCACTAACCTGCCAGCTACTCTTGGCCAGGTGCTCTGTGACGCACATCCTTCAGCAGCTGTCGAGTAAGCATATCTGCATAAACCAGGATTATTTTTGGATCTAGTATCAGAATAAAAATAGATGAGAAATCTGCACTTCATGTCAGACTTTATGGCTGATCCATGAGTGTGCACTGAAGATGTTTCTGTTTTATCATGTTGCAGCGTTTAGATGGGTCTATAAAAGGGGAATTAAGAAAACAAGCTTTGGATCACTTCAACGCAGAAGGATCTGAGGTAAGGAATTGTTGATTTACACCTCTGCCAGTACCAGATCCATGTCTCTTCAATTGAGCCAGGCCACTCAAAAATCACGTAGTGAACCCTTGTTTGTTCTGGGATTGTTTTGTAAACCCTCCCTCGTCCTGGGATTGTTTACTAAAGCTTTGCTTGTTTCATCCAAGTTTGAGGCTGAAGCCTTGCCTTCATATCTTCCATTCCAGGCTGATCATCTTCAAAATTCTCCTTTTTTTCTTACTTTCTTTCTCCCTCTCCCTCCCTCTCCCCCCTCTCCCTCCCTCTCTCTCCCCTCTCCCTCTCCCCTCCCCCCCCCCGCTTTCCCCCCCCTCCCCTCTTCCCCCCCTCCCCTCTTCCCCCCCTCCCCTCTTCCCCCCCTCCCCTCTTCCCCCCCTCCCCTCTTCCCCCCCTCCCCTCTTCCCCCCCTCCCCTCTTCTTCCCCCCCTCCCTCTCTTCCCCCCCCTCCCTCTCTTCCCCCCCCCTCCCTCTCTTCCCCCCCCCCTCCCTCTCTTCCCCCCCCCCCTCCCTCTCTTCCCCCCCCCTCCCTCTCTTCCCCCCCCCTCCCTCTCTTCCCCCCCCCTCCCTCTCTTCCCCCCCCCCTCCCTCTCTTCCCCCCCCCTCCCTCTCTTCCCCCCCCCCTCCCTCTCTTCCCCCCCCCCCCTCCCTCTCTTCCCCCCCCCCCTCCCTCTCTTCCCCCCCCCCTCCCTCTCTTCCCCCCCCCCCCTCCCTCTCTTCCCCCCCCCCCTCCCTCTCTTCCCCCCCCCTCCCTCTCTATCATCTTAGCAACTGTTAAAGCAGCTGTCACTTCTGTCTGTAGCTCAATGCGTAATTTATTGCTAAGTTTATCCTCTATAATTGGTTTTTACTAGTTATCCTTGATCAATAAATGTTATCGAGCATAGACTGAAGGAATTGGACTGGTTGCCAGCAGTATTTTTCAGTTAGTGCTTGGTCCTGTGTGCATACTTCAACGGGTAGGGGTGCCAGTACATGCAGTTCTTGCTTTGAGTCAAGAATTCACAGGAAGGAAACTTGAGTCAGAAGGGTCAGTTTGCCATTGGCCAGTCTGACATGGCCTCACATTGCAGTATGTGACCCTTCCACTGCACAGTTGGTCCTCTTGCCCCATTTACTGTTGCTTTCACTTGGTCACAATTGCTTTTCTTTCCAAAACCCTTTTTAAAAAAAATTTAAGCTGAACTACAATTACCTTACACAATCTGTTGCCTTTTTTGTCTCCCTTTTAGCAATACTGCTATGCCCATTGCTCCTCTCAAATTTCCTCCCTTCCAAGTACATCCCACACGCTCTTCCTCCTCTCTCCACCCCCTTTGTGTTAAGAACAAGATGCACCACATTGTCTCCTACTCTAATGGATTCTTTCCCAGGATCTCTGAGTCATGGAATTCCTCGCCTCTCTGTTGTCCCTTCCTCCTACAATTTGCAGGATTTTAAAACCAGAGTTTGGCATTGCCTAATCACACTTTATTGATATACCCCATCTGCTGTCCTGCTTTGCAACCTTCAGGCAGGTTTCTCAATATAAAATACTTCAAGCTTGACGAGCCCTCGGACTTGAAGAATCGTAGAATGATACAGCACAGAAGGAAGCCATTCGGCCCATCGTGCCTGTGAAAGAGCTATCCAATTAGTCCCACTCCCCCGCTCTTTCCCCATAGCCCTGCAGATTTTTCCCCTTCCAAGTATTTATCTCGTTCCCTTTTGAAAGTTATCATTGAATCTGCTTCCTCGCTGCATAAATGTATTTTTCCTCTGTGTGGGTTAGTTTGATTTTTTTTCTCCCCCCCCCCCCCCCCCCCCTCTCTCTTTTCAGGACTTCTGCTTCCTCCTTTCTACGCGAGCGGGTGGGCTTGGGATTAACCTGGCCTCCGCTGACACCGTGATCATCTTTGACTCGGACTGGAATCCTCAGAATGACTTGCAGGCTCAGGCTCGAGCTCACAGGATAGGCCAGAAGAAACAGGTCAGTACGTACACTGTTGAAGGTTGGACCTGGGGTGAGAAGGGAGGTTGGGAGTGATGTCTGCTTCACCGCAGCATATTGAAGGTAGAACCTTTTTTTTTTCTTGACTTGTCTGGTTCACAAGCATTTTGACCAACTATTTCTCTCTACTGTAAAGTAATCAAGAAAAAAATTGAATATAGTGGATGTGCTTTGTCATATTCAGAAAACAAACTTTTCAGATTAAAACCCCACCTCTAATCATTGGGACTTTGGGTAACTCGCCAACGCTAGAGGACACCACTGCCAGGGATTACGCCTGACCTGTTTTGGGGACGTCAGCATTAAGCAGGGTAACTCTGTCCTGAGTCTAACAAACCTAATACTGTGGCATCTCCACTCCGGGCCCTTCCTACGGTGTTGCACTGTGAATAGAATGTATTTATGTATTGATATTTTCACCTTGGGTTCTTTTTGTTTTCTTTGTCTTCACTGTTATTTCTGTTCATTAGGCTATCTATAATATCATTGGGATTTATTGGAATATCATGAACATAGGAAAAGATAAATATACCCATCAAGCCCACTCCATCCAGATATGGTGCAATAAAATATACCAGTTATCCACCCCGTAATCAAGCAATCTCCTGGGAGAGGTTAAAATCCAGACGAGGAAAAATTGTCTCTTAACGATGTTCATGTTGGGTTAGTTGTCGACTTGTGTTCCGTTTGACTATTTCTTGTTTCAGTTAGTGCTTTATTTTATATTCACAAAAAAGAAAGTTAATTATAAACACTTCCACTTGACTTAATGAGTAAAGGTACCACCCAGTGTGTTCGAGGCCATTCAGACCAGAAGGTCACCTGTTCAATCCCTGATCTGTGTTTAAATAATTGACTTTAGTTTAGACAAATAAATTAGCTTTAGTACCCCTGGGTTATGGAGGAGGAAAATCAGGTAAGGTCCCTGCCCCTAATCACTTCGCAGTGGCCCTGGTGCAGAGTGTGTGTGCACGTGTACGTACGGATGTCAAGTAAGAATAGGAGTGGGTTTGGGAAGATCAAACACCATGCTGACAATCACCATCTAGGCTTGCACATGAAGAATAACCACTTGGGTAAAGCACCAGAGACCGCAACCCTTCACCGAGCAAGAGTAAGGTCAAAATGGGGAAAAGAAAAGGAAATCGTCTTGATATCAATCCTTCAATGGTAACCTTTTTTTTGTTAGAAAGGGAAAGCACGCATGCACATACACTTTCCCTGCACTGGATCGTGATCAGGAGCTGGGACTCTGACTGATTTATTACCCCCTTACCCACGGATGCTGAAACTATGTCTATGATAGCTATCTGGAGCCCTGACTAGTTTACATTGTTCTGTTCTGATGTTTCAGGTTAACATTTACCGCCTGGTTACGAAAGGGACTGTGGAAGAAGACATCATCGAACGTGCCAAGAAAAAGATGGTCCTCGATCATCTCGTGATCCAGAGAATGGACACCACAGGGCGGACGGTGCTGGACAATGCTGCTCGTCCTTCGCAGTAAGCATCGGCAGCTTAGTGCTCTCTCCCTCTCTCTTTCCCTCCCTCTCTCTCTTTCCCTCCCTCTCTCTCTTTCCCTCCCTCTCTCTCTTTCCCTCCCTTCTTCCTCCCCACCCCCTCCACCACCTTCAAAATGTTACTCCTCATCTCATCTCTTCTGGCTCATGCTTGACTATGCATCCATAGGTGCTGGTGGCCCTTTGACAACTCTACCCAAAGAGGGCCGCAGGTGGCAGTAAGACCATAGAGACCATGAAGGTCCCAGGTTGAATCCACGGTTTGTGCTGCATTTGCTGATCTCAGCTGAGCCAGCAGTGGAGGTATTACATTCGACCTCAACAAATCAGGGTTAGGGAGGGATAAAAAATGGCCAGGGCTCCTGCCCCAGCTGATTCTTCAGTCACCCCCTACCGCATCCCCCCAAGCTGGAAAGTCCGAATACATGGACATCCAAGCGCAGAAAGAATTGAGGATTCCTGTGTTGTTCCAAAGCCTTCTGATAACTATCAAGACTTGTATGTACATAATGTTAATTTGAATGCGATTCTGGAGGGAGACCAGTCCTGTAGAGTCATTCCCCAGTGCCTTCAGGGGAGGAGAAAATTGATGGGGAAAGAGAAAAAATCCATGCATTTCAGATGAACATCTTGCACTTCTCAAAAGTGGCTGCCTGTTAATGTGATGATCACACTGTACAGAATAGATGCAGCATTCATCATTGAGATGGTCGCCTTCTGCTTTCAGCTCAACACCATTCAACAAGGAGGAGCTTACAGCAATCTTAAAGTTTGGAGCTGAGGAACTCTTCAAAGAGCCGGAGGGCGAGGAGTCAGAGCCACAGGTACCGCAGACGTCTAGACTCTTGTCAAAATGTTCCCAGTTTTTGAAAAAACTTTCTGGAATTCTGGCACTTTCTTTAACTTTTATTTTTGGTATAGATCTTTCATTTATAAAAACTTTTTATAAATGAAATTGACATCAATTTTCACATTACTAATTAAAAGGCTGTATATTTTGGAATGTTAATTAGAGAGGCTGAAAATTGTATGAAGGGTTTTGATAGAGTAAATAAGGAGAAACTGTTTCCACTGGCAGGAGGTTCGGTAACCAGAGGACACAGATTTAAGATAATTGGCAAAAGAACCAGAGGGGAGGTGAGGAGATTTTTTTTTAACGCGGTGAGTTGTTATGATCTGGAATGCACTGCCTGAAAGGGTGGTGGAAGCACATTCAATCGTAACTTACAAAAGGGAATTGGATAAATACTTAAAAAGTAAAAATCTGCAGGGGCAAGGGCAGGGGAGTAAGACTAATTGGATAGCTCTTTCAAAGAGCTGGCACAGGCACGGTGGGCCAAATGGCCTCCTTCTGTGCTTATATGATTCTGTGCTGAAAATTGTATAAAAGTTCCTTCAGAATTGAAGTATGGGTTCATTTGAATCTTCTCCAGTAGTTCAGTTGACACACATTGCATTGCTTGCTGTGGTACTGAGCCATGCAGACCAGGAAGGTCCCAGGTTTGACCCGAGATTGTGCTGAGCTCGGCTGTCAGCTGGGGAGGTGGTAAAGGAGCTACAATTGGTCTCTGCACCCCTAGGCTAGGGTGGGGGATATTGTTGGTCACGATTCCTGCTCCTGATTGTTACCCAGTGACTCCTGCTGGAAGTGCATGTAAATAGACATGGGGCAAAGACAGGGTTGAACTCGGTTGTGTTGCACCTTGCTGTTCTATGGTGAAGTGCTTGGCACCTGTAAAACCCTGAATCAGTACCTTCAGGAGAAGACGAGAGATTACTTTTAACACAACGTCCTGTTGTGTTTGACTCAGATTCAAGCTGGCTAGTAAAAATGCACCTCCACTTTCAGGAAATGGACATTGAAGAGATTCTGCGCCTCGCAGAAACGAGAGAGAATGAACAGTCTGTCAGTCCGACAGATGAACTGCTATCCCAGTTCAAGGTAAGGTTTGGTGATGGATTGTGAGCTCATTGCTGTCGACAGTGCGATTGTTTATCGATGCTGCGTGCTGTTGGAGTTATAGATGTTTCTAGCCTTGAATCTCTCAGGAGCAGGCTGCCTCCTTCATGCATGCTCTTTTGTGTTCTCTCTTTCTCTCTCTCTCCCCACTCTCTCTGTCTCTCACATATTCCACGCTTTTTGTCTCTGATTTATCAGTATTACTAGTTGGTCAGTGCGCCTCTAAACACCTCATCCTACATGTTCTTTCTCATCACTTTGTTGAAATCAAGACTCAATGCACAATCCCCTACTCTAATTCATTCTTTCCTAGGATATCAAATCTGGAAATCCTCGCCTCCCTCAATCTTTCCTTCCTCCTACAAGCTTTTCAAAATCGTCACTAGTTCCGGATGTACCTTCTCTAGGCGCTGACTGTTTTAAATCCTGTTTGCCGCGCTGCAGCCTTGGCCTTTTACCTAGTGTTTTTTCCTCTCTGACAGATACTTCGATCACTGTCTGAAGTTGCCGTATTTTGCAAAGCATCCCGTCGCTGCTGACTTGAAAGCTTTTGGCGGAAAAGTTCAGTCTTTACATTCAGCCCCTTTGTCGGCTGATTATTTTCTGTTGCTTTTATAAAACTGTGTCTTTCTGCTCGTAGATCTATAACTGCAGTAGTGGGAAAGTTGCACTTGATTTTGGGACCGAACCCTTGTTTTTTTTAATCCCATTCACAAATACTGATCAGAGGAAAATGCTAAAGTCAGGCCATTCACACTGAGGTAGTTTAGTTATGATTTCCAACTGGTGTTGAAAATCAAAGCACGGACCAGAAAAAAAGTTGCACTTGCATTTGAGGCAGCCTGTTACTACACTCTCAGGCATCTGTTGCTCTGTGACAGAGACAGTGGCGATCGCTTGGGAATATTCAGAAAGTTGTGCTGACGTTTTGCACTGCAGGCGATTCATTTGATTCATAATGTTCAGTGGTGCCATGTAGTGATGGGATAGGAAGTTTTGCCTGTGATGTCTGTTGGGTTGACTCTGGAGTGTGACCTCCGTGTTCCTCTTAACGTTTTCAGGTGGCAAACTTCACCACAATGGAGGAGAACGAACTTGAAGCGGATGAGAACCAGATTAAGGAATGGGACAACATCATCCCAGAGGAGCAGCGGAAAAAGATCGAAGAGGAGGCACGGCAGAAAGAGCTGGAAGAAATCTACATGCTTCCAAGGAGCAGGAGTTTAACTAAAAAGGTACAGAGAGAGAGAGAATGTCGGGTGTATCTCGTATCCCCTAGGATGAGGACAGAAGCCTGGATGAGCAAAAATTTGCTCCAACAAAATAGTGGGAAGACCAAAGCCTTTGTCTTCGGTCCCCACCACAAACTCCGTTCCCTAGCCACCAACTCCATCCTTCTCCCTGGCTGAATCCGACCATTCGCACCCCAGGCGTCCTGTTTGACCCTGTGATGAGCTTCTGACCACATATCCGCTCCACCGCCAAGACAGCCAACTTCCACCTCCGTAACATCGCCTGTCTCTGTCCCTGCCTCAGCTCGTCTGCTGCTGAAAGCCCCTTTCATCCATGGCTTTGCTACCTCTAGATTTGACTATTCCGTTGCTCTCCTGGCCGGTCTCCCATCTTCCACCCTCCATAAACTTGAGCTCATCCAAAACTCTGCTGCCCGTATCCTAACTCACACCAAGTCCCGTTTACCCATCACCCCGGTGCTCGCGGACCTACATTGGCTCCCGTTCCGTGAACACTTCAATTTTAAAATTCTCATCCTTGTTTTCAAATCCCTCCGTGGCCTTGCCCCTCCCTATCTCTGTAACCTCCTACAGCCATGCAACCCTCCATGATCTCTGCGCTCCTCCAATTCTCCTCTCCGCCTCACAACCTCTCTCTCCTCCTTTTAAGATGCTCCTTAAAACCTACCTCTTTGACCATCACCTGTCCCAATATCTCATGTGGCTCGGTGTCAAACTTTGTTTGAGAATCGCTCCTGTGAAGCGCCTTGGGATGTTTTACTACGTTAAAGGTGCTATATAAATGTGTTTCTGTTAAATATTTTTCTTTCTTTCTTTGGTCTGCCTAGTCACACAACTAAAATGTATGAGCCTTGGGTCAGAGCTGCTTAGAAACTAGCCCCTTGAGGTGCACTGGGAGAGCTGGGATGGGGAGGAGTGGCCCCTGCCCTGGGTTTCTCCTTGCCTCTCTCACTGCCTTTGGAGAGACATTTCCTTGCAGCAGCACAGCTGATATCCAGGACTTGTCTGAGAGACTGCGAGCAACACTCAGTCCTTGAGTACAGGGCACTGAGCTGCCAGTGAACTGTTTTGTTCTGAATGCTGTGGAATATATAATGCCGTTTTTATGCTAATATTTGCTAATGAAAAGATAAAAGTGTAATCCATGGGGAGATGATCGCAGACTAGGGGAACCTGGGGGCAGTGATAAAGCCTTAAAACCTATAGAAATGGTGCTGTTTTGGGAGAGATTGGGTGATGCAACGGGATAGACTTCCTTTCACCCCAGGACCTAAGTTCAAATCCAGCCCACGTTGAAGGGATGAGCCCCTCTGTCTGCTGCCTGTAATGTTTCAAGATGAAATGGGTTTGGAGCGGTCTTATTCTTCACAGCTCTAAATTGACATTCTTACTCCCGAAAGAGCACAGAATGACTAGTGTGAGAAATGGAAAAATGTCACACTGGTGCAGTCGGGGTTCTCTTAATGAAGTTGGGGCCGAGGCACATTGAGCAGATCAGCGGGAACTTTCCATCCATGCTATATCTGACCTGGGAGTGTTTGACGCTGATACTGGGTGCCTGAAATGGAAAGTGTTCCATCCCCAGAACTAACATTCTTCATTTTATTATATAAAAACCTGATACTTTGATACTGAACTTCAGCGCATTAAAGGAGGTTCAGATGTTAAACAAGTAGAAATTGTTGTTTTGAGAGGTTTCCAGTGACCTGATGCAGGCATTGGGTTGGTCTCTTCTGCGAAAAGGCAACTGGAAATGGCTCCCAAAACCTAAGAGATAATCTCCATCTCTGAATCGTACAGGCCAGGCATGTCCTGGACCCCACCCATAATCTGTACTGAGTTAGCTGATGTCCAGCACAGCAGCAGTATTGGAGCTACAGTTGGCTGCAACACACTTTGGTTCGGGAGGGGGAATATTCGGCCGTGTTCCCATTTCTGATCAGTACGCAGCAATTCCTTTTGGAACTGTACACGTGTGAATGCTGTATCGTTCTTCCTTATGACATTTCTACAGTTGAATAGTCTGCTGCCTCACTATATAGGCTTATACCTGAAGAATGGCCATTTGGTGAGGTACTCAAGGGAAGCCTGTGCCTGTCAAACTGTACCTCAGTGAGGCAGTTGACACCTTCAGGAAGGCAAGGGGAAAAAACTGGAGGGAAAAAGCCAATTGGTGTCTTAACGTCACATTGCTAATGGTTTTAGGCTCAGGCAAATGGCAGCGATTCGGATGCTGGATCACGGCGAAGGCGCCGCAGATCATCAGGGTCGGAGAGCGAAACAGAGGAGAGCGATGACGAAGAGAAGCGTCCCAAGAGGAGAGGCCGTCCCCGGACAGTCCGAAGAGACATGGTGGACGGTTTCACAGATACTGAAATCAGGAGGTAGGTGCTGTCATTAGCGTAGGGTAGGCCAGGGATATCCATCCTGCAGTCCGTGTACCACATGCCCTGATCATCCAGCTTTCAAAGCCCAGGAAGCTTAGTCCGCAGTTTGTTCTGTTTGAATTTCATGGACCAGGAGGTTTGGAAAGGGCTGTATTATTGCTTAATTAGTGTTAAATCCTAAATCAGAACATTACAGAACGCAGTGTTAGAATTTTGTTCATTGTCTTGCTTTCTTCTCTGTGAGAAAAAAGCCCTTTTGCTTAGTGTTTCTTCCCCTCAAAAAGGAGGGAAGAAATATGTAATTAAAAGATAGGAAAAAATGGAGAGATTTGAAGGGAAATTATTTCCATTGCTCTTATCCCCTTTCTTGCAGGTTCATCAAGAGTTACAAGAAGTTTGGTGCTCCTCTTGAAAGGTAAGGCTCCATTCTGCGTAGCCCTGTTCCTTTTTATTTCGTGTTTCTCTCCCCCCGACCCCCACCCCCCCACAAACTTTTAACGACATCATCTGACTGACCAGTCATTTTTGTACAGTTGTTTTCTATCCATTTTTCTCCGCCCCCCCCCCCCCCACCCCCAGAAGGCGTTGATTCCTTGCTGTGGGTAAGGATCCCGTGAAAGCAGCTTCCCTCCAATACCCCATCCCAGTGCCCATTATTCATGTGTGAATCCAGACCCGAGAGTGTTAACAGTGTTTGACTGAGAGAGGCATCACGGCCAAGCCCGATACTATCCTCTGCTGATGTCCACGTGTATACTTTTCAGCAGGAGTCCGAGAGTAGCAGTTAGGTACCGGAGACCTGGCTGATTTGTTACTTTACTGCTGCCAGGGCACTGAGGCCATTTGTAGTACCCCAACCAGTGCCTCTTATGAGATTTGTAAGGACTTGCACAACACCAGGTTATAGTCCAACAGTTTTATTTTAAATCACAAGCTTTCGGAGGTAAGCTCCAAAAGCCTGTGATTTAAAATAAAACTGTTGGACGATAACCTGGTGTTGTGCAAGTCCTTACATTTGTCCATCACCGGCATCTCCACATCATATGAGATTAGCTGACTCAGCACAGACCATGGATTAAATTCAGCACCATCCTGTTCTGTATGGCTCAGCTGTATACTGGGCAGCGCACCCATTGAGACATTGCTGATGTGAACATTTGTCCATAATATATTTCAAGATATTTTAATATAAAAAAAATTGAAATTCAGCTTTTTTTCTGTCCAAGGCTCGAGGGTATAGCTCGCGATGCGGAGCTGGTAGACAAGTCCGTCGCAGACCTCAAGCGACTGGGTGAGCTCATACACAACGGCTGTGTGATGGCTCTCAAGGAGTATGAGGAGCAGCTAAAAGAAAACCCTGGCATCGAGGGTAAGCACTGGTCCTGGGACTCTTGTTGCCTGTTCCATTTGCCTTGTCTGCTGTTTGTTCCTGAGTTCCAACTTTTGTGATTTGCTGCGTCATTGGTGTAGAGGCCTAGGAGCCATGGTCAGTGTCCAATGAAAAATAGATCTCGGCTGTGGAAAATACTTTGAGGGGTGGGGGAAGATGGATATCTTTGATGATATTTCCCTCCTCTCCCCTCCGCACGCCCCCCCCCCCAGCTTTCCTTTTGAAATCTCATCACGACATGCGTCCCTCATGAGTGGTGAGATCTGCTGGCTGTAAGGCTCCAAAGTTAAATTAAGTTTGGCCAGTTTTTAATGGAAAAGACTAACCCCTAATTAGCACCATATTATGTCATCTCACCGAATTGTTGGAATGGAAAACATTGCACTTGTGTAGTTGGGATGCTTTTCTGAGGTGGGGGCTGAGGCTGAGGGAAGAGTAGAGAGAGCCTTATTCTGCATGAAACCCATGCTTTCCCTGACCTTGATGAACACTTGAACAGTTTCATAGATTTTCATTGAATCTTAACAAACTCTGGAAGCTGAGCTCCTGCAGTTGCATAAAATGAGATGTGAGGTGAAGATGAGCATTTTGTGAAAGGGATTAGACCCAACTGGAGACGACATTTTGTACCGTCTGCTCTGTAAAACAATGACATGCAAAAAGTGAGCCGTTTTGCTGCTTTATTTCTGCTGCCATTTTAGTAATTAAGTGGAAAATTTAGTACGTGCTCGTCTTGCTGAGTTTGGTTGAAAGCCAGTAATTAACAAATGTATTTACTTCCATTTTTAAAAAGAATGTTGGTGCTCATTGAATAGATCAGATTCTGCAGCTCCATGACTGGATACTGTTGTACAAATCATAAAACTCGTGTTTAACAGGTTCGAGAACCCATGAGTCAGTGATGCATTGACAGATGCTTCTTGATATTTTACACCACACAGAGACTACAAGCAAGCTATTCGTCTATATACTCACAAGTATAAGGACATGCAAACAATACCTCTCACGGTGGTTTTCATTGCTGGGACTCAAGCTGTGTTACAAATCACTAATATTTATACAGATGAGCAAACAAGCTTGGCTGAATTGAATTGTGTTTAACTCCCCCTCAACTGCTGTTTTTGCTTCTCTTGTTCTAACCTTATTTGTTCCAAATGGTTACAGTTTCCTTATCTCAGGGTCCCTCTCCAGCCTGTTTTCGCACAGAACTCGTTGTACTTTTAAGCTAGTTTGTCCCATAGTAACCATGACCGCCCTCAAGGCATTCATCCATAATGCGTTCTACTCATGTCAAGTTATCCTCACTTCAACCATTTTCGATGTACAGATACCAGCACATTTATCTTGGGAGGGGAGTGGCTCACTCCATTTATGCGGGAATCTCGAGGTTTATTTTTGTACTTGCAGACCTTCTGTGGTGTTGCTCATTGTGAGTCCAAGGATACGCTAAAGTGTGACAGGAAGTAAGTGTGATGCTCACAGGAAGTGCGCACTATACGTGAGACTTTTAATATGCTCTAGGTAAACCAAGAGAGATGAGAGACTGACTCCAAAGCAACATGATTCAACATAATAATTATTCAGCTTGGATGGGGAGCCACATGTCTGTGTTCTGTTCTCTAACTGATGCTTACACACTGTACTTTCAACTCATTATGTTACAGGAAAGGGTCCTGGGAAAAAGAGGGGACCAACTATCAAGGTTTCTGGTGTCCAGGTCAACGTCAGGTCGATTCTCATTCACGAAGATGAATTTGAGGCTCTGCATAAAGCCATTCCTATCGACCCAGAGGAAAGAAAAAAGTGAGTTCAGCAATTTGTGGTCTAGAAAAAGTTGAATTGAGGCATTTGTTTTTCTACTAGTGGATTTTCCATCGTGTTGCTCCCAGTAAGTTGGATGGTAATGTTTTATAAGGACAGGAGCATTACACCATGTAGTGTACAGTGTATTCTGCTGCTGAGGTGAAACTGTATCCCTTTAAGTAAGCATTGGGTGAGGTTATTCAGAGTTTAATTGCGCACATTTTTAAAAGTATGATCAGTGAGGTCAATTAAGATGCCGCAGACATTCTGGCTCCAGTATTTTATGTTCCTGTCTTTTTTTAACTGTCACACAGAATTTTCAGGGTGACACTTGATGTGTGACAGCTAAGTATGACAGAATGGAAATATGTGTGAGATGTACTGTATTTATTGTGTTAAATAGATTAAAGCAGGTTAATGTGGCCATTGTTAATTTGGCCACTGCTATAGTTTGATCCCTGGTATGTGCTGACTTAGTTGATCTCTGGGGTTGGAGTTGACCTCATTGTCTCTTGGCTTGAGGGGGTGGGAATAATCCAGGGTTCCCATTGCTGCCTAATACACAGTTCCCCCCTTCTCGAGAGTAAAAGTGTGTGGATGGTGGGTGAGGACAGGTTTGGGATCAGCTGTGATGCTCGCCTGTGGCCAGAACAGCCTGTGAACACTTAACTTTCGGGGCTCCTACAGGAATGGGTGAGGTGCCAGAGAGTAGCTGGTGCCTGTGAACTAGTACCCCAGCAAGGAATCAGTACCTTTAGGAATGTGTGGGGTTGGGGGTGGGGTGGGGCGGGGATGAGGGGGAGTGAAATGGTTAACTGCTGCCCTAAGCTTTCTATTAACTGTTTCCTGATATTTGCATCTTGCACTGAGTAACTGTAATCACAGCTTATGGAGAGCACACACCAGATAGATAACAGGCAGAAGCACGCCGTGTATCTGTAGCATGTCAGGGGGCTGCGCATGTTTCAGCAGATGGACTGTCCCTCAGCATGAACCAAACCATTAGCTCGTAACACTTCCAAAAAAAAATGGGCTTTGCATTGTCACCATGGTCGATTTGTACGTTATCTCTGAGAAGTGCAGTGATTTGAAATGCTGTTCCTGCTGTGTAGGTACCGCTTACCCTGTCATGCGAAGGCTGTGCATTTCGACACAGATTGGGGTGTGGAGGAGGATTCCAATTTGCTGATAGGGATCTATGAGTGTGGTTATAGCAACTGGGAGCAGATAAAAATGGACCCAGAACTACAGCTTACCAATAAGGTAGGCCATTCCATGTTCCATTTAATAAATTTGCAGCTTGCTTTGCGTCCAGGCTTAATTGGGAAGGGAGCCAATTAAACCTCTGTCCCTGTGTGGGATTTCCTCCTTTTAAGGTAGTTTTCTTGGGGACCAGATCATGTCGTGGGTTCAACACTGGACTTTTACCTCTGGAACACAAATTAAAATCCAGCCCAGACAGATGGGGTAGTACTCTCCTATTTACTGGCTGCAAGGGTCCTACGTGAAATAAGTTTGGACAAACTTAACATGGGCCAACAGCACAAAATTGGCGCACTCGCCCAGAGAGGCCACAGGATGGCTGGTGTGGGAAGTGGAACAATGCCACATTGGAAGGGGGTACTCTAATATGCCATGTTGAGGGAGCTTTACTCTCCATCTAACCTGTGCTGTAACTAACTTGGGGAGTGCTTGATGCTGATACTGGATGACTGAAATGGGCAAGTGTTCCACTCCCCAACATTTGCATTCCCTTCCCAATAAGCACAAAGTAATGAGGAAAAACAGATGTTTTTTTTCCTTCTCCTGTCTCAATCTTTTTGTACCTCGCGCCATTGAAGGGTGGGATGCGAGCTGTTCTCGGTCCTCCTCTGGTGCTGCCCTTACTCTGGCCACTCGGAGGCACACAAGGCCTCTCAGGTGTCCAGGCCTCTGATTTTCCACTCGCTGTCTTCCTACAGGAGTACAGTGAGGTCGGAACTTGACGTGTGCGGCAGAGGGGGTGAAGGGTGCAAGCTCACTCTCCCTTCTCAACGACACTGCCGTCGAGAAACATCTAAATGTTCAAAAGATTGATGGAATTTCTACTGCCAGTGTAATGCTTTAAAAGAATGTCTGAAATGCATTGTATACTTGAAAATTAATGAAGTGTATCCATTATGTTACTCTTCTGACATCTTGGTCCATTTGCCTGGGAGCTATACCCAGACTTTGAAAAATGGTCGTGCGAGCTGAATAGTCTCTAAACTGGAATTAAAATACCCATAGGTACAGAGCATGGAACGCATGGCATTCTAAACAGTGCAAAAATTATTTTTGTTTGTGTATCTCCTGCATTTCGAGCTGTAACTGAACATCACTGGTGTTTTCTCCCCCTTCAGATTCTTCCAGATGATCCTGATCGTAAACCACAGGCCAAGCACCTCCAGTCGAGAGCTGATTACCTAATCAAGCTCTTGAAGAAAGACATGATCAAGAAGAATGTTTTGAAGCAGGAAGTGGAGGTTCGTAAGTAGAGGTCAAACAGCAGTTAGAGTAGAGCCTTCAAGATCTGTGAATGTACAGACTCGCTACCACAGAGTAGCTGAGACGGATAGCATAGCTGAATTTAGGGGGGAAGCTAGATAAGTACATTAAGGAGAAAGGAATAGAAGGATATGCTGATAGGGTTAGATGAAGTAGGGTGGGAGGAGGCTCGTGTGGAGCATAAACACTGGCATAGACCAGTTGGGCCGAATGGCTTGTTTCTGTGCTGTAAATGCTATGTAGATTACCCTTCCTGTACAGAATTATGAAAAAAAATTGCATTTATATGTCACTTCGTCACATCTCAAATTGCTTCGTATAGAATATATTACTTTGAAGTGCACTGACTGTTACATTTGCAAAGGTGGCACAGTAAATAATGTAGATGGGAACAGAAAGTTGCAAAGGGACATTGATGGATTAAGTGAGTGGGCAAAACTGTGGCAGATGGAGTTCAATGTCGGAAAGTGTGAGGTCATCCACTTTGGACCTAAGAAAGATAGATCAAAGTATTTTCTGAATGGTGAGCAGCTAGGAACTGTGGATGAGCAGAGAGATTATGGGGTTCAAATACAGAAATCACTAAAAGCTAGTGCACAGGTACATAAAATAATTAAAAAGGCTACTGGGATGTTGGCTTTCATCTCAAGGGGGCTGGAATATGAGGGTTGGAAGTTATGTTACAGCTGTACAGAGCTCTGGTTGGACCCCATCTGGAGGGTACTGCATTTAGTTCTGGGCACCGCACCTCAGGAAGGATATATTGGCCTTGGAGGGGGGTCCAGCGCAAATTCACCAGAATAATATTGGGGCTAAAAGGGTTAAGTTATGAGGACAGGTTGCAAAGAGTAGGCTTGTTTTCCTTGAGTATAGAAGATTAAAGGGTGATCTAATTGAAGTGTTTAAGATAATTAAAGGATTTGATAGGGTAGAAAGAGAGAAACTATTTCCTCTGGTGGGGGGGGGAGTCCAGAACAAGGGGGCATAACCTTAAAATTAGAGCTCGGCCGTTCAGGGGTGATGTCAGGAAGCACTTCTTCACACAAAGGGGAGTGGAAATCTGGAACACTCTTTCCCCCCCCCCCACCCCCCCAAAAAAAAGCAAAGCTGTTGAGGCTGGGGATCAATTGAACATTTTAAAGCTGAGATTGATAGATTTTTGTTAGGCAAGGGTATTAATGGTTACAGAATCAAGGCGGGTAGATGGAGTTAAGAGACAGATCAGCCATGATTTAATGGAATGGCTGAACAGGCTCGAGGGCTGAATGGCCTGCTCCTGTTCCTATGTTCCGAAAATAAAAGATCCCACAAACACAAATGAGATTAATCAGTTAATCTGCTTTGGGGGTGGGGGATGTTGGGTAGTCACCAGGCGGATTGCCTGATCTTCGAGTAGTGCCATGGGATCAACAACATTCACCAGAACCACTGGTACAAGAAGATGGGGGCCTTGATTTAACGTCTTATCCACTGGCTTACACCTCCAACTATGTAGCACTCCCGCATTGAAGCGTCAGCCTAGTTTTTGCACTCGCGTCCTGAAGTGGGGCTTGAACAGTCTTCTGGCCCAGAGATGACAGTGCTGCTAACTGAGCCAAGCTGACATACAGATGTAAACTGCATCAGAGAGAATTTCTGTTGCCCAGTTTATCATAACTTTTTCTTTTTCCCTGAAGCGGTATTGGGTCTGGTTTTGTTAGGAGTTAATCTCTGCTATTTTGAGTTTAATTTGCTTGTCAAGGCTGTTTTACCTCAGACATTGACTTGAGGAGCAGTGAACAAGCTTGAAGTGGAAACTCATTCTATTTCACTGCCTGCAGAATTTTAATTGTTGCTTTGTGTCGAACAGACAAAACCAAAGAAAAGGAAACCGAGAGTGAAGAAAGAGAACAAGGTACCCAGACTGAAGGACGAGAGCGGCAATGACATCTCATCCCCTCGGCTTTCTGACAATGCTTCGGAGGAGGATGGAGAGCTGAAGGTGAGTTGTGGGGTTTCTGTGTTTGAATGCAGATTTCCTCTGGAAATAAAGTTGACTGGTGAGAAAGATGTAGCTGGAAAATGTTGTCATGGTGATTTATCAACCTGTGTTTCTCAAGCACTGGATAGCAGCTTTATCTTCCTTTTTTTGCGAAGTAAGTATGTAAGAAAATCCAGGGAGAGAGAAGGCCATTCAGCCCATCTATTCCTTCCAGAGCCCATGTCTGATTATTCTGTTATGGATTTCCTTTCCACACTGCCTGTTGATCCCCTTATTTAGGGTTCCCTTTGCTGAAAATATTACCTTGAGTCCTTTAACTTTCAGTCCCAGCTGCTTCTCCTGACATTTTACAAACCCCTCCTCTACATGCATATCATCAGTTCCCTTCATTATTTCCAAGCCCTGGGTTATGTCCTCTCTCCTTTCTAGTGAGAATAGAATTTTATTTTTTAAATTCATTCTCTGGATATATGGGCGTCACTAACAAAGCTGGAATGTATTGCTCATCGCTAGTTGCCCTTGAGAAGGTGGTGCAATCCATGTGATGAAGGTTCTCCCATAGTTAGGTAGGGAATTCCAGGATTTTGACCCAGCAACCTTTCTCCATATTGATGTTAAATCAAGAACCTCCTTCATTGTGCCTCTTTGAATCCATTCCACCACCTCATTGTCTTGTCTTAAATAGATTGGCCATGGATGAGCGCAGCACTCTGCCTGTGCTCATAAAATCATACAGCACAGAAGGAGACCATTCAGCCCATCGTGCCCATGCTGGCTCTTTGATAGAGCTGTCCAATTAGTCCCACAGCCCTGCAATTTTTTCCCCTTCAAGTATTTATTCAATTCCCTTTCAAAAGTTACAATTGAATCTGCTCCCTTTCAGATCATAACAACACGCTGCGTAAAAAAAAAAATCTCCTCATATAAATGAAGCTGTGCCGAGATTGGTGCCCAAACATCAGAGCAGTGTTCTTAACTGGCTCTTAAAAGTTTGATTTTAAAGACGGTGCGGGTTTGTTCTCCTTGCAGGATGGCGGCATGGACCGTGCTTCAGTGAAGAAAAAACTGAAGAAGAAAGACAACAAGGAGAACAAGGAAAAGGGCGATCTCAAGAAGGAGAAAGATGGGCAGAAAGGGAAAAAGAAGTCCAAGGCAAAGAAGGACAAGGTACTGAGCAAAGACTTGCATTTATACTACGCCTCTCACGACCTCAGGATGTCACAATGTGCTTTACAGCCAATGAAGTGCTTTTGAAGTGTCGTCATTGTTGTAATGTAAAGTAGGTCTGATTACCTCAGGTACTGGTGCCATAGAATCTGCCCCATGTACGAGGTACAGACTAACAATGGTGACTTTAAGTTCCTGGTCGTGGACATTTAGCAAGGCCCATGTGGTCGGCGATGTGTACAAAACTGCATCGCCGGCCCACTTGGGACTGACTGATCCAAGGCCAGCAGAGTTGGCAGCTGCTGCTTGTGTCGCTGCCGAGGGTGAAGGGGGAGGTGGGGGGAGACGAGGGAACATTCGAGCTGATGGCTCTGTGAAAACTTAACAGCTGGAGCACCTCGACAGAACATCACCTCAGTTGGCACGTCTTTTTTTGGCACGAGGAAGTTTAGGAGGACTCGCGGGCGATTCCATGCAGAGGTTGAATTTACGGGACAGGACCTGTTTGGAGGAAGAGTTCCAGAACAGCTTCTCTTGCCGGCCTGAATGAGGGTGAACTCTCATCACCAACCTTCTGACGCACTCAGACTCAACCTCCAGAATCACTGGCTGTTTTTGCTTTCCTGTATTAGTTTAGATGAAAACAGAAAACACTGGAAGCACTGGGCAGGTCAGGCAGCATCTGTGGAGAGAGAAACAGAGTTAACGTTTCAGGTCGATGATCTTTCATCGGACCTGAATAGTTAACTCTGTTTCTCTCTCCACAGAAGTTGCCTGACTTGCCATGTGTTTCCTGTGCATTTTCTGTTTTTATTTCAGTTTTCCAGCATCTGCAGTATTTTACTTCTGTTAGTTTAGATGCCAGGCTTCACTTCTTGTGCTTTCTCACCTTTTCTTCTAAACAGATCAAGTCTGATGCTAAGGACAAGGTTCGGAAATCTGTGTCCAAGGGTCCAGTCCATATTACAGCCGGCAATGATCCAGTACCAATTGGGGAGGAGGGTGAAGATGAGTTGGACCAGGAGACATTCAGCATTGTAAGTGACAATAGCAGAATGAAGGGAGCAGATGTACACAAGCCTCTCTGTTACTTTTTAAAATTACCCTTTGCGGAAAGGAAGCAAGAGTAAACAGTTACACAAAATTAATGTGGAAAAATTGTTTTTTTTTGTGTGAATTTTGTGCTGATTGATCAGTGGGGAATGGGACACTTCTATATCAGACATCCAGAGTCAGCATCAAGCACTGCCAGCTCAGGTTAGATACAGAGTAAAGCTCACTCTGCACTGTCCCATCAAACACTCCCAGCTCAGGTTAGATACAGAGCAAAGCTTCCCTCTCTTATCCCATTAGGCCTTCCCGGGTAGGTATGCAGTTGGTTTTAGTGCCCTGGACTAAGAAGGGAAGAAATCAGCCAGGCTTCCTACTCCTGATCCTCGGCTAAAGTGAGCATCTTTAGCTGTCGGGCGAGAATAAGGTGGAGCTTAACTCCAGTAAACCTTCCCTTCACACACAGTTAAATACTTTGCTGCATGAATGATGATCACTTTAGTGAGGTACTGTTTGAGTCAACAACTTCAAGAGAACAGAGAAGAGTAGCAAAAATGGACCCAAAGCTGAGGAGATTGCGTTTAAACTCACTTGGGGTGAATGATGCCTTTGCTTCCGTGAACCCTTTGCGAATAAATATTTTTCCTCCTTTGCTCGATCAGTGCAAGGAGCGAATGAGGCCGGTGAAGAAAGCTTTGAAACAGTTGGACAAGCCGGACGACGGCCTCTCCGAGAAGGAGCAACTCCAGCACACCCGCAGCTGCCTGCTAAAGATCGGTGACCGAATTACTGAGTGCCTTAAAGCTTACACGGACTCTGAGCATGTCAAGATCTGGAGACGGTACGTTTGACGCCTGTTTTTAAATCACCTCATGGCCTGTTGAGTCTCACTCGTTTGGAGTGAGATTTGCTCAGCTTTTTGGGGCTTAAAAGTTTGACGCTTGACAGAAATGTAAAAATCTGTATATTACTGAAAACGAGACCCCCAGCTCTGTGGGTTAGTGGTCTGTCTTGCTCCTTCTGATTATAAACCTCGCTCCTGATACTGATTCTGTGTAAACTCAAGAGGGGTGTAAAAACGCCAGTTTCGTGTTAATGCAGATACTACAAGAAATCTGATGCATAGATAGCAGGGATAGGTTACACACATTAAAGTCAAGATCATGAGTTCAAGCCCAACTCTAGAACTTGAGCTTGTAATCTGTGCTGAGACTCCAGTGCAGTGCTGAGGAAGTGCTACATTGTCAAAGATACTGTCTTTCAGATGAGATGTTAAACTGAAGCTCTGTCTGCTAATTCAGGTCAAGAGGAAAATCTCAGTGCAATATTCTGTCAAGATCAGGGTGTTCTCCCAGTGTACCGGCCAGCATTCCTCCCTTGACCAACACCACTAAAAACAGGGTGATATGGTCAGTTGTCTTATTTCCTGTTTGTGGGACCTTGCTGAGTGCACAGTGGCTGCCGAGTTTGCTTACACAACAGTGAGTGCACTTCACTGTAACTCATTGGTTGCAAAGTGCTTTGGGGCTTCCTGAGGGAGCGAAAGACGCCTTATAAACGTATGTTCATTCTTTATCTTTAAAGCCACGGCAGTGCTGGATCGGAAATTGCACAGTACTGTGCCAGCATTAACTGTGTGGAGCAAGAGTGCACAAGATGCTGTCTATTCCCCCTTATTCTTTTGGTATGAAATGAAGCTGTTGCCCAAAATAATACGCACTAGTGTCTAGAAATAAGCATGATGTGGAGATGCCGGTGATGGACTGGGGTGGACAAATGTAAGGAATCTTACAACACCAGGTTATAGTCCAACAAATTTATTTTAAAATCACAAGCTTTCGGAGATTATCCCCTTCGTCAGGTGAATGAGTGAAAAGGTTCTCAAATCGCATATCTTATACTAGGCTGGGACAGCATCACACCAATCAAAAGGTGTCGTTGTTGTTCAAACAGGCCAGTCACGGAGAACAGCACGTCCCAGTACACTGGATATACATTGTGTCAATTACACAGACAGACAGAAAGAAACCCAAATGGCAGAGAGAGAGAGAGAATATTAAAAATAAATAGAAATAAGCATGTAGATCCATGCGGAAGGATGCAGATCCCTCTGGAAGGGCATGGGCACCCACTAGATGGAGTCTGTGGTTGACGTCAATTGAGTGAGTCCGATTACCTCCATCTGATGTAAAGTATGGGATGGGCGCAGTGCAGCTGCACATCAGCGAGGCCTGTGTCTCCTAAACACATGGGAACATTTTAATATGAAACGTACAGAGAGGCAATACCTTGCATTTTAAATATCTTCCCCTCCAAAATCCTCTTTTCAGTTTTGATGCAAGATCAAATGGACTTTGTAGGAAAGCTCTGCAGAAGAGTTCAGTTCTTTAAAGTCTGCTGGTTATTGGCTGCTGTAGCTGAATATTTCAGCGTCGTCTTGCTCCCCACGTGCTCCAGACTCACCTCACTCAGTCTTCCCTTCCTCCCACAATCTATAGGCTTTTAACACGCAAACTTGGCCTTTTATCTCATCTTCTCTCCTATTCTTAACCTTGCTGGTGTCCTGCATTGTGTGCCTTAGCTGTTCATCTCGGTCTCTCAATTTAAAAGTTCTGTCCAACCCCAGAAAGTGATACGACTTGTTTCACTAAAATATTCTTTTGTTTTTTTTCCCCACAGAAATCTCTGGATTTTTGTATCCAAGTTCACCGAGTTTGACGCCAGAAAATTGCACAAACTGTACAAGTTAGCACAGAAGAGGCGGTCCCAGGAAGAGGTAACGGTCTCCCAGTTAATCTCACGTTTATGCCCTTCTTCATCGCTGATCACGGGCATTTCCTGGGAGCAGTGCTGATGAGGGATAATATTGAGAAGTGTAGTACAGCCCCTCCTCCTCCCCTATTGGGAAGAGTTGAGCTAACTTGGGATAGGGGGAGCTAGGAGTTCCAGGAAGTGCAGAATCATAAACATATTTGGATTGGGTGCACTGGAATTCTTTTTTTGTTACTGTTCAGGACAGGCAATTAAATGAAACATAAAGCTACCATTACTAATACAGTCAGGTGTGTAGCCGGGCCGGCATAGAGCAGGATTGTAAGTGGACTGGTGTAGAGCAGGATTGTAAGTGGACTGGTGTAGAGCAGGATTGTAAGTGGACTGGTGTAGAGCAGGATTGTAAGTGGACTGGTGTAGAGCAGGATTGTAAGTGGACTGGTGTAGAGCAGGATTGTAAGTGGACTGGTGTAGAGCAGGAAAGGAAAATTGGCCAGGTTTCCCCTCCTTGATCAATTATATGTGGATGCTGGGTGAGAGTGGGATCAGGCTTAACTGTGATGCCCCCCCCAGAGTCAAATAGTCTATCGACCTACACCAGGCTACTACATGAAGATTGGCTTCTTGTGTGTGGTATTGGAAGGCGCTCATGAAGCTTTCTGCCAGCACAATTCAGCTCCATTAAGGGAGGTGAGAACAATGTTGGGGATTGGGGAGGGTTGGAAACAGGTCCTTTCTTCCACACTGAACCTTTATGGCTCTGAATTAATTGCATTGTCCTTTAATATGTGACTTCATTTAGGAGGAACAGAAGAAGAAGGAGAATAATTCCGAGAGTAAACGTCAGTTTAAACCCGAGCCATCAGGGTCGAGTCGCGATTCGATGAACTCTCAGTCACACGTGCAGCACGGCCTCCATGGCGTTCACCTGCTACCGCCCCATCACCAGCAGCAAATGCACAGCCACCATCGGGACCCCTACAACCAGCTCAACAAGCGGCCTTTCAATAATGCAGGTAGGGATCAAAGATATTTCCAGCACACAGACCTCAATTCTAATGGCTTCAGCCTCGCGTATCCAGCTCGACCGATATTGGTGCAGTGTTTGTAGCTTTCTGGTCAGGGCAGGGCCTAACTTGAATGCCGCTGTAAGACCCTGTGCCCACAGGTTTGTTGCGGAGATTCACCCAGGATTTCAGCCGCGCCATTGTGGGCAGTTGCCAAATGGAGGCCAAGCACTTTCCCGCAGGTAGAGAAAGAAAAACATTCAAAGACTAGCCCAGTGGCTCAATTTGTATCGGGTCCTTTTGCTTGTTGTGTGGAAGCTCGGATAACCCTGCCTCCTAATATCTTTCCCTTGCCATCTTTCGCTGGAGAGCAAGAGAAGGAATGGGAACAGCACTGAATCCTAGCTTGGTCAACGCCCCGCAGACTGATTGAAGTCCCAGATATGCCGGGAGCAGCAGGTCGGTCACAGACTATAGAGGGGGTGTGCTGAGCCAAAGTACACTCTGGGCTGTGTTGTGAGCATCACTGGGTTCATGAGATGTGTCAAAATGCAGTGTACTTGGGGTCCTAATCTCTGTCTGTCTGTCCTGCTTTATGTAGATCGGGGAGACCGACAGAGGGATCGGATGTACAACTACAGTAACAATAACCAGCAGTGGGGATCTGACAGGCATCACCCATACGACCAACACAGATACAAGGACCATCATTTTGGAGACCGGAGGCCTCGCGGAGATCCCCACAGGAATTCTGGGAATTATCGGCCAAACAACATTCACCGCAAGAGACCATACAACCAGTACAGCAATGATCGGGACCATCGAGGTCACCGGGAGTATTATGACAGGTGCCTTTCATTTGTTGCTCACTCGATAGCAGTTGCGACTAATGCAGGTCTCTGGTGAGACTTGTCAAAGCGAGAGGGCTATCGTGGCTTTGAGGTCGTGCCATGGTGTGATGGCAAGATAAAAGGAAAATACAAGCAACTGGCAAACAAGGCCTCGGTTTTAATGATTCAACCAGACACCAATACCTCCAACAATGCATGCTCCCCCAGCCGAGGTTATGAGCTGAAACTCCTACTGTGTTCAAACTCTGGCTGCAGTCTGCTTCTATCTACTGTGTCACATCTATTCATAATTTGAAACGTTTTTTAACATTGAATTTACAGCACAGAAACATGCCATTCAGCCTATGGCGGTGTTTATGCTCCAGGCGAGCCTGCTCCCACCCCTACTTCATCCAACACTCTCAGCATATCTTCATCTTCCTTTCTCCCTCAGGTGCTTATCTAGCTTTCCCCTTAAATGCATCTCTGCTATTTGCCTCAATTACTCCTTGTGGTAGCGAGTTCCACATTCTCACCACTCTCATCATACCATCCTGTAATCTGTTGTAACAAAAAAGTCTCCAATTTTTTCAAGTTTTCTTTGTATTTGTATTTCCTCAAAGCAGGCAGCGTCCTAGTGAATCTGCATTGTACCGTATCTAAAGCCTCAATATCCTTCCGATAGTGTGGAGCCCAGTATACAGTACTATTGCACACAGTACTCTCACTGAGGTCATATTAAGGTTTTATATAAGCTCATCATTACTTCTTAGCTTTTACATTCTGCACCTAGCTTTTTTTTTTAACGGCCTGATTATCCTGAGCTGCTGCCTTTAATGTCCTGTGAACCTTTATCCGCCAATCCCCATAAAATTCTTGGAGGGCTTTACAGGGTAGATGCTAAGAGGTTGTTTCCCCTGGCTGGAGAGTCTAGATCTAGGGGGCATAGTCTCAGGATAAGGGGTCGGCCATTTAGGACTGAGATGGCGAAAAATTTCCTCACTCAGAGGGTTGTGAATCTTTGGAATTGTCTACCCCGGAGGGCTGTGGATGCTCAGTTGTTGAGTAGATTCAAGGCTGAGTTCGATAGATTTTTGGACACTAAGGGAATCAAGGGATTTGGGGACAGGGTGGGAAAGTAGAGTTGATCAGCCATGATCTTATTGAATGGCGGGCAGGCTTGAGGGGCCGTGTGGCCTACTCCTGCTCCAATCCCTTAACGTTCTCTGCTCTTCCACAGCTTCGAACCTACTTCCATTCAGAGTATAATTACTGCTCTAGATCCCCACCACACGTTAAACTTACTGACCTGTAATTTTAACAATAGTTACTATATTAACCACTCTCCTTTACACCCACACTCAGTACAGTCCTGAAATACAATTTTTAGGGCCTTGGCATTTTCCTCTCCCCTCTCCTGTGACAGTCTAGAATGCGATCGCTATTATCGTGGCTATTCTATGGATCAACTCTTGGACAAATTAGCTTTGATCATTTAAGTATTTCTTCATTTTCCTTCCAGGCGTCATCAGGACATGAAACGGCGCAGGTCAGACGAATTTAGACCTCAGGACCACCACAGTTTAGGGCACCAACCTGACTTCCGGAGGTTGCCCGATCAAAGACTCCCTGGGGCTTACCACAGCCAGGGACCTTCGGAACACTATAGACCCATTCACCTTGAAAAGCCGATGGAGCACAAGACTCCCGCAACAGACCATCGCTCACCCCTCTCTCAAAAATCCCCTCATGATTCGAAATCCCCCCTTGAGCACAGGTCCCCTCTGGATCGGTCGCTGGAACACAAGAACACTCCTGACTATAACTGGAACGTAAGGAAAACGTAGAGTCAGTTCTGAGGAAAATGGGAAACTGCTCCACAGTTCTTCATTTTATATTAAAAAAAACCCTACACTTTCCCAATTCTCACCACACACAAAAAATTGAGCAACTGCTGTGATATCAATTGCACAACGAATGTGAACAATTGGGGAGAATGAGGAGAGATTGCTGCTGCTTGAACAAGAACGCTCGCAATTTGGACCTTTTTTTTGAAAGACAGCGTTGGCACGGAGACCAAATTCGTGCATGCGTGTTCGTTCTCGAAAACCTCGTTGGTCAGAAAGGGAGAAAACAAAATGGGCTTTTAGGCGACGACAGCTCCTGCATTGCAGGCAGAGATTTTAACGGATTAGTTAGAGGACTGTCCAAGAAGGGTGTCGGCAGAGAGTGCAATTTAAAAAAATGTCCTATCTCCTGTCAGCTTTGTCTGTTCATGGTCTGTTTCTGCCAAAATATTTCTATGTTTTATCCTAAATGTGCTTGACGAATACTCTCTCTGTGCTGAGTAATGTTGGGCAAGTCAGTTCTTTTTCTAAATAGTGTTCCAAAATCAGCAGGGAACTAATTTGCGGTTCCCTGCTAATTTATAGAGCGCGGTACTAGTGTTGAGAGGGGAGACGAGAGCTGTACGTGTTACCCTCTCTTCTAGCACCGCCGTATCTTGCCCGAGAAATACCAAAAAACAAAAGGGAAACAGGACGGTGTGAAATTCTTCTGTAGATGTGGGTTTTAGTGTCTTGATAGAAGGGAAGGAACAGCAAAGTAGAGCGGACGGGCGAGTTAGCACTTTGTGTTCAGCACAAACGCGCCTTGTTCCGATTTCTTGAATCTTTTTAGAATGTAGTGTCATCATTTGCAACAAAAAGTATTAGGACTTAACAAACAAAGAATGGCAAAAAAAAAAAATCAGTCTCTTGATTCTAACAGCCAGTCTTCATGATCTGCAATAGACGTTTTGTGTCGCACTTGGTCACAGATGTAAGCACTTTGTTCTGTTTTCTTCCCCTCATCCTGCCTGCCCCAAGTTTCCTTCTGCCTTGGGTATTGTGGATCAGTCATTCCTCACAAGTAAAATAACCTATTTTTTTACAACTTTGTTCCAACCTGTGTTTGATGGGGGGGGCGGGGTGAGGAAGAAATGTGTACGTTTTTAAAAAAAAATCTTAATTCATGGAGAAACAGAGAGGAATGCTTAACCAGAACGGAAAGGTAGGCTGTGTTTTATTGGTGATTCGTGAAATGTTCCCTAAATGACTGTGCCATATGATGATGTAGAGACGGGCGACCATCAGTGTTTTAAGCTCCAGCGTCCCTCAGAGAAGTTGGACGCAGGGCTGATCACGGGATATCCTGAATGGTGTTCCTTTCAGTGTTTCAAGTTATGGGGAAAGTGGCACTTCACCTCTCATGCATCCCCTGCACCCCACCTCCCACCAATCCAACTGCGCCCATACCCGCCCGGCCCATCTGTGCCCAGCCACATACCCACTCATTCACCAACCACACTCGTGCACAATCTTGGCTGAGGGCATTCTGCTTAATCGATCAATCCCATTAAATTTATTCTCTTATATATGTATAAAAAAATTTGAATCCCTCTTGAGGCTCAACTTTCTTTTGTTAAATTATTTTTGCTAATTAAATCATCTCTAATCTGCATTTATTGACTCACCCACCCAAGCATTGATGCACCAAATAATCTCTGGCGTCCTGGTTCTGTGCACTCCTTTCAGCTGCACATGGAGATATTCAGTATGTCCCCTTGTCTTTCCTCCAATACAGCATCAATTGTGAAATCAAAATAACAGGACAAATTACTCAAACCTTAGTGAGTGAGAGTCGAATAAATGTGCAAAGTGAAGGTACTTATAAAGCTAGATCTCCCCAATCCTCGCTGTTAGCAAAAATAAAATGCCTCTTCCCCAGATTGAGTTTTGAATTAAATTATAATTAAAAATTCCTGTGGAATTTTTTTTTTTAAACTGAAAATTAACAATTGTACGGCTTGTGTATCCCAAAAATTCCAGCCCGTCCCTCGACAGTCTGTTGTCCCCTAGGTTCAGGTTCAGCGTTGAACAAGGCACCAAGTGTCCCAGTTACTGCTCCCTCCTTGAAGAAAAGGGTCAGGTTGCAGGGTCACTGCCTCCACTTCACTGCGTTTTCAGTGTGACTGCGGTTCACTGTGTTCATAATCTGCTAATGAGGATCGCCCTGTTAGGGTGGACAGTGTGGCACAAGGGTGGACAGTGTGGCACGAGGGTGGACAGTGTGGCACGAGGGCTGAGCAAGATCCCATTCACAGTTTTGTGCCTTTTGTTTTTAAACGATGCGGTTCTTTGTGCGTCAGTTTTGCTGAACCAGAATGACGGCTGACTTCATATTGCACCTGTTGCTTCACAATACTAGCCTCCTGCTTGTTTTAATCATTTGATGAGTGAATGCCAAAACTAAATTAAGTACAGATTTTTTGGGGGTACAATGAGGCTGAAGGAATTGTGGTCACTCTCGAATGGTTTGCTCATCGAGCCCTGATGCTGTTCCTTGGTCTTTTATGTAACCTGTTATTTAAACTCTCCAGTTGTCTTTCTTCCCCTTCTCCACCCCACAGTTTTTCCCAAATGACAAGTCCAGTGGAAATCCCCTTGCTTACAAGGCCCCTGTATTTCTCCATCTCGGTTACAGACTGACGCATGTCCTAACTGCCACGTTCCTTCGACAGCATCAGCTTGGACATGTTGCTGATGGAATTGCACTGTTCTGCCACTTCGCTCTACCGTACTTAAAGCTAAAACACGGTGTGCTAATAGACCAGTGTCACTCACCAACTTACTGTCGAGAGACACAACCCCCAGGCTGGAGGACCATTCTCTGCAACGCTACAACGTGCTGACTTAGAGAGCGGTGGGACGCGGGCAGCGTTCGCAATCCTCCGTACAGTGCGCTCCTGATTTCAATTGTGCCACTCTGGGTGATGGACGAGGGGAAACCGGGCACTTCGCCACAGGACGAGACGGATTTTTAAAAAAAACACATGCTGTATCAGAGCTGGAATAACCCTCCCTCCGAATATTTCCATGTCACTTTTTTTGCTGGAGAACAAGGAAAGGAGACGGAACAGCATTGAATCCCAGCTCAAGCAACACCCCACCACCAAGCAGGCTGTGAATGATGGGCGAGAGACACTGGGAGGAGCATGTGTGCTGAGTGCCACAGGTGAAGGGAAGGCAGTGCTGGGCACTGATATAAGTGTTGTGGAGGGTCAGCTTTATCCTGGGATTGACCAGGTGTATGGGAGCCAACATTTTTGAACCTGGACAGAGCTTCATACACGAAGATTGAATGCACGTCACAATGTAGGTTTTTAGGGTTAGGATATGGTCTGGTTTAAAATGATACATAAAGGCCCTTTGCAAATGTGCTGTTTTGTCCCTTTTTCAATGCAAGAGTTATAATCAAATTGAAGAGGTTAAGGGGCTGGGTAGAGTCGAAGTTTACATTTAGGACTCAGCTGTGTGCAATTCTACGGTTACAGAAGTGTAACGAATATGTGACTGGTGACAGTAAGCGAGCAGTGTTAAATCATGGGTGTGGGAAGGACTTACAAGTGGCAGAGTTGAAGATGCTGGTCTCTTGCATGAAAGAATTCCTGGACTCCACCACCATCAGTCAGATAAGACAGTACAAAGCTCTGACTGTCTCGTTGCTGTGCGCAGTTCATGGATAAAGCTATTCTACCAAGAGATTTGTGACGGTGGGTAACCGTGCCAGTTAATGGCAAATGGCAGAAAACGAGGACCAGGAGCAAGACAGCACAGCGCTGGTGAAGATGCTTCTGCAGAAAGCTCATCAATGATGAGGGGGAAAATCTTCACCGGCAAACCTCAGCTGAATTTCATTTGCCTTCTCACGGTGCCATCATCATCGCGTTGTAGAAAGCCCGTACAGCGTTTTGGTGTGACAAACAGACACACAAGTGCAACTAACTTCTAATATTTTTATTGTTGAGTTTTCCAGGGCCTTCTGTTGGGTGGAATTACGTAGTGTCTCTCTCTCTCTCTTGCCCCATCCTTGATTTCTGCAGATCTTCCACATGACACGTAATCAACCAGCTGCTATCACCCTTCCGATACTGCCTCCACGCATCCAATACAATGTGAAGCTATTGCAAAAATATGTTCCCCAGTTTTAAATTTTAAAAAATCTTGTTGGCTCCTGCCTCAAATTCTGAAGAGTAAGAATGAAGGAGATGTCACAGTGATGGAAGAGGACAAAATAAATTCAGCTGCCAACAGTCCCACTTATTTTTTGTTTTGCTGAGAGGGTTGGTACAGAGTTTCTGTAAAACTTATGTGGACTTTTTAAATGACTTTAAAAAAAAAAGTAAATATTAATTTATATTTGTGAAAAGCCACTGTTAGTGCATTTTGGTGTAAATACTTTGTTTATAGTACGTATTAAATTTTCCTACACCTTAACTGTCTGCTGCTTAATTATTACTGAAGAGTTGACATTTTTGGTGCACTGTAAGGTGTGTGTGGGCTGGTAGGACCTCTAATGGAATGATAGTTATTTGTGGGATGTCGGTGACGCTGGAAAGGCCTAATTTATTGCCTGGTTGCCATGAGAAAGTGGTGAACTGCCTTCATCATGATGTGGAGATGCCGGTGATGGACTGGGGTTAACAATTGTAAACAATTTTACAACACCAAGTTATAGTTAAAATCGTTGGACTATAACTTGGTGTTGTAAAATTGTTTACAAGCCTTCATCATAGTGATTGCTGAACCATTTCAGAGGGCATTAAGATCCAGCCACCTTCCGTCATATGTAGGCTTGACTGGGTAGGAATCGCAGGTTTACCATGGCCTCCTGGAGTTTGCTCGATTGCCTTCAAGGATCGGGGAGGAAATTCCCAGAGTTTTTTCCTAAATTGGCCTAAAGTTTTTTTTTCTCCTCCCAAGAGATTGTATTACTGGGGGGGGAGGGGGGCGGAGAAATGCTTTGTGAAAGTTACACAGCCAGACCAGACTGGCTTAGTCAACCAGCTGGTCTTTTCATGTCCATGGTGTGTTCCCTTGCCTGAAGGACATCAGTGAACTTGTTGGGGTTTTTTTATGGCAATGTGACAATTTGCCTGGTGCCATTCCACAAATAACCAGATTTATTGAATTCAATTTCACACCTTGCCACGGTGGGATTTGAATGTAGGATCCCTGGATTGCCTATCCAGTACCATAACCACAATCCAACCAGACCCAGGCACAGATGATTCCGGCTCTCTGCTGAGTTTGGATGATACATGTCACGTCTACGTCACCGGGTTAGGGAAGGGAAGAATCGGTTAGGCATTGTGTTCCTTAGCTTTACCCAGTGACTCCTGTTGAAAATAGGGGTGGTCAGGCTTGTGCTTGGCCTGATGCCCTCTGCAGTCAAATAGCTGTGTTGATATTCAGTGTTGACTCTGGACACGGTAGGGGGGGTAGTGCCTGTGGAAACTACCCTATCATGAGTCAACATTTCAGCCAAGCAGGGGCGAAAATATGATCCTGGGCCCCCCTCACTGGTGCCCTCTTCTGTACTTTGGTTGGTTCTGGGATTGGGCACAATGAGCATATTAAAAACGAGGACAAAGAGGCTGCTGTAAATTTTCAGGTGATACGAACTTGGGCCTTGAGGCAAGGCAGGTCACTGCTCCAAGATTACTCTGCACACCCACTATAGAAAGGAAAGTTTCCTTTTATGGCAGTAAGGAGATTTCACATCTGGCCTCAGATTTGGGTACGGACCCAGCAAGAACATCCCTGCTGCTCGGATTCTTTGATTCCCAGCAACTTGCTTTTATTAGAGCACCTTCAACATTTAACAAAATGTTCCAAGGAGGTTAGCAAAAGACATAAAAATTTGATGCCAAGCCAGGAAATGAGAGATTAGGAGAGGTGACCCAAATCTTGATAGATTTTGAGGTTTTCAAAAGAGGAGAGAGATGGAAGGGTTTGAGAGAGAATTCCATAGAGAACCCCATTGTTGGGATGAGGGGTAAGTGCACGAGGCCAGGATCAAAGGAAATGGAGAGTTCAGGGAGATGGTGCTGGAGGGACGTGTGGATGTAAGGTCAAAGGTGAGGGTATGGTGGGATTTAAAGATGAAGATTTTGAATTTGAGGCACTGGGGACGCAGAGCCGGTGTAGGCAGGGATGATGGGTGCAGGTGACTTAGTGTGGGACTGGAATAGTCACGTCTGGAGGTGGCGAAGGCGTGTACAAGGGTTTGTGGTAGACAAGCTGAGGCAGGGGTGGATGTGGAAGTAAGCATCCATAGTGGAGGAGAGGATATGGGATCTGAAGATCACCCCGTCGTCAAACAGGCTGCTGAGGTTGCAAACGGTCTGGTTCAGCCGGAAACGGAGGCCGGGGAGGGGGGTGGAATCGGTGGCAAGGGAGCGGAGTTTGTTTCAGTGGCCAAGTGTTGAGCTGGAGGAAGTTAAAACTTCTCCAAAACTGGATGTCTGACATGCAGCACCGAGGCAGTCGAGGGGCCCAAGAAAGGTGGTGAAGTGATAGAGCAGGGAGACATCGGCAATCCTGCGGCTGACATCGCTGAGCGGCAGCATGTCGATGAGGAAAAGAAGGAGGCCAAAGGTCGCAGTGTGGGATTAGGAAGAGACCGTCGATGGTGATGCTTTGGCTACAGTCAGGTAAGAGTGGAACTATGCAAGGGCAATCCCACAGAGCTGGACAAAAGGGGAGGTATTGGTGGAGAGGGGCGAGGCCAATGTGTTGAATGGAGCAGCGAGATCAAGGAGGGCTGCACTAATCATTCCATGTCGCTATTGACCCCATCCCCCAGACTGGAAAGTCTGCTTGTGGCAACTGAATGGGTGGAATCTCCAATGCTTTAGCAGCTTCCCTGGAAGTTTTGTGCCTTTACAGTGAAACCTGTATAAATGGACACTCAAAAAAGGGACACCTGCAAAAAAAAACGAACCCAAATAACTTGCATTGTGAAATATACAAGTGGCACTCTGAAACCACAAATTACAAACTACAGGCAGCCTTCAGTGCACCAAGCCCTTTTACAGGACGCAGCCTGACGTCACACTTTAAAATGTTCAAAGTACGTACTGGATCTGAGTCCGAAGATCGTGCTGACCGGTGGATTGTTACTGGATTCCTTTTTGTCCCTGCCGGTTTCAGAGTTTGAATCGCCCCCTGCAGCCACTGTCCCTGCTTCCAAAAGCAACCTTGTTGACAACGCAAGCCAAAAGATGTGCGCGTACCTGACCCCATGCGGATCCAGTAGATGTGTGCATACCTGACAACACGCAGTCCCAGAAGATGCGTGTACCCAACCCCACGCGGTACAGTTGTCCGTCGTTTGAGAGCGTCGTTAGGAACAAGTTCTGCCGTACAGGTACTGGCAACATCAGTTTTGATGTTAAATCTGCTTCCAAACATAAGTTCTTAGCATTTTTGCAGCTGATCAGGTGCTGATTATAATCTCAGCTGGTTCTTCAAGATTGTTGGGACAATTTTTACAGCACGTACAATGACCATTTGAAAATAAGGTCACCTGATACAAGTCCCTTAGGTGTCCCTAATTTACAGGTCTCACTATTTGTAAGCATGATGTGGAGATGCCGGTGATGGACTGGGGTGGACAAATGCAAGGAGTCTTACAACACCAGGTTATAGTCCAACAGCTTTATTTGAAATCACAAGCTTTCGGAGGCTTCCTCCTTCGTCAGCTGATGAAGGAGGAAGCCTCCGAAAGTTTGTGATTTCAAATAAAGCTGTTGGACTATAACCTGGTGCTGTAAGACTCCTTGTATTTGTGAGGTTTGCACTGTGGTTCAGAGACCACTGCTACAGGGGAACTCTGCTTTCAGGGAGCAGAATCAGCCGGAGTTTCTGCCGCTTGCCCACAATCCAGTAACCCTTGCTGGAAGGTGCATGTCGAAGGCAGGCGAGGAGAGAAAATTGGAAAAATCAAGAGTTAATATCACACAGGACATACTTGAGCACCATTTTTGCCAGATGTCACATGTTGTGCTGAACACTAGAGGGCAGTGTTGCCTCAGGTTGTGTGGCAGCCCAGAGTCACATCAATCACAGTGAATATAAACTCTCTGACAGAATTATAAATATCGTATTAAAATAACCAAGGTATCAGAGTCACAGGAAGCTCAAGTTTCAGGCTTTACGAGTCAGACTTTGTCTGCAGAGTGTGGTAGAAAGGAGAGTTTGTTTCTCAGTTTCAGTGGCAGGAGTTGACAGCTGCAAATTTCATGACCAGTGGATTCCAATGATTCCCACCATACTCGGTCTCTGGCCCGGACAGAGGGGGAAAAGGTCCCTGGTTTGAGTGCCAGTCTGTCCTGACTAAACTGATCTGAGTCAGGACATCAGATCATGGATACAATTGGCCTTTGGGTGATTTTTTTTTTTCTCTAACTAAACCAAAGGTCCACTTTCCAAAGGAGCCAGCCCGAAAATGTGCATCTGTGGATGTCGGTGAGGACATCTGTGGGGGTCGGCTGTGATGACCCCATGGTCTAATATCCTCACACTAGGCTCACACATGCAGAATAATCTCTTGGGAGAGGTACATGTGGGTACCTGGTACACAAAGAATTCTATCCCCTCCCCCCCCACACCCCAAGTGTCAGCATCTTCAGGAAAGGAGGAGAGAAAACCAGAATCCCATTAAATTATAAATAAAAGAAAGACTCGAATTTATAGAGCACTTTTCTTGATTCAGGATGTCACAAAGCGCTTTACAGCCAATTTAGTACTTTTTAAAGTGTAGTCACTTTTGTAATGTAGGAAATGCGACAGCCAATCTGTGCACAGCACGGTCCCACAAACAGAAACGACCAGATTTTTTTTTATTGATGTTGGTTGAGGGATAAAAATTGGCCAGGACACCAGCGAGAACGCCCCTGCTCGTCTTCGAAATAGTGCCATGGAATCTTTTACGTCCACCTGAGAGGGCAGACAGGGCCTCTGTTTAATGTCTCATCCGAAAGAGGGCACCTCCAACAATGCAGCACTCCCTCAGTACTGCTCTGGAGTATCAGTCGAGATTTTGTGCTCAAATCTCTGGAGTATGACTTGAACCCATGACCTTCTGACTCAGAGGCCAGAGTGCTACCACCGAGCCATGGCTGACACCCAAGAACATTGAAGGGAAACTTTTTTCTAAAAAAAAGTTTAAAATTGAGAGCAGGATTACAGAGTTGGAACACTCGGTGATTGTGTTGATTTCTCCAACTCCCTTTTTATACAGTTGTTGCTGGACCAGTGAAATAGCAGCTTCTATTTTCACTGCCGTGGGCTCAGCAGAATTCCTGGTGCTATTTGCATTCTGGGTGGTATTTATAGGGCCCACCGTTCTATCAGTCAAACTCTGGTGGTTGTGAGAGGGCTGCAGTATAAGGGATCAAGTCAACGATCTAAAAATACACAGTGCTGAATGTGCTTTCAACAGCAGAAAATCCTTTCATCATCTCACCATGTTCAGTTCCTCCACTTACATTCAGAGAGAGGAGACACCATTCAGCCCATTAACCCCACTCCATCCAAAAACCAGATTCGATCACGGACTTGCACCTTCTGGTCCCCTAAAGTAGGCTTCATTAAATTCCTTTCCCAAACTTCCCTGGAAAAAAAAGTCAAACTGTTGTTAAATATCTTCATAACCCTCAGTTCCTCTTAATAGAGAGGGGTCCACTCCAAGTCCCTTCTCTGTGGGTCTGTTCCATATCCGCCGCACTGTGGGAGGGTAATAGGTTATCTTCTAATCTCTTAAGCTTACTCGAGGCTTGTGAATTTTGTACTTGTGCCCTCTAGTCCTGTGTGCATCATCCAAGTTTATTTTAAAAATTCACTCTTGGGATGTGGGCGTCGCTGGCGAGGCTGGCATTTATTTGCCCCTCCCTTAGTTGCCCCTTGAGAAGATGGTGGCGAGCTGCCTTCTTGAACCGCTGCTGGTCGTTCCTTTTTTTTTGAAGCGATTTGGCACAAGTGAGTGGCTTACTAGGCCGTTTCAGAGGGCCGTTGTCAAAAAACATTGGTGGGCGACTGGAGTCACATCTAGACCAGACCGGGTAAAGGCGGCAGGTTTCCTCCCCTAGTTAAATAGCTTGTTTACTTCAACCTCGTGCATACCTTTCATTATTTTGAATGCATCAAGTCTCCCCTCAGTCAGGAAGATTGCTTAAAACAGCTGTGATCTAACCAGATGTGGGAAGGGGAATGTGATGACTTTGACAAGTGACCCTTGGAATTCAATGTAGACCAATGTAGAGGGGCTGAATGGCCTACTCCTGTTCCTATGTAACATTCGCCCCCTCACCACCACGTATCACTCAAGTTATTGGATGACAGACAGCAGTGAGCGTAGGTAGGTTTGATGTACTCCCCTCCCCCAGTGCTATATCACCGATTAATAATGAGAAACGCACATTATAGGTTGTTAGGGGGAAAAGTACTTTGCACCGCCATCGTGCAGTGCCCCAGAGTGAAGCCCCACTCCACCACAGCTTCCATGATGGGCTGTGCTGCTCAGTTCTATTCTCACGATCCACCCGTGGGAAATAACACTCCCAGCGACCTCACCATCTGGCTCACAAATTTCCACCTCTCATGCCCTACACCTCTGCCCCTGCTGACCTGCTTAACCGCTCCCCCTACCTCTGCCTTTAATGTCCTTGTTCCCACCAAACCAGTCACCATCTCCCACTTACCCTGGTATACCCGCATCATCAACTCAAGACAGAGGGACGCAAATTTGAGCGTATCTGGTGCACGACTGGTCCAGGCCTAGGTCACTAGTTGCAGTCCGACCACCTGAAATATTATTGTGCCTCGTTCTCTTCAGTCGAAACCACTTGTTATTCCTAGAGGGCAAGGCAAATACCTATTTTCTATGACCAACTGCCTCTTTAAGCCCTTCTCCCCGGCCCCCTTCATCCTTACCTCAAACACCCTGGATTTCTTTGACTCCTCTGCTGCTTCCTCTCCCCCCACCCCCCATCCCTCAACCTCCACCCATTCTAGCCCAGGACCCACTCTTTCTGCAGTTTCTTTCCAATTGCCCCCATCCTCTCCAAGTTCATCTCACCTATGACACCTGCCTTCTATTCTCTCAATCCCTCTCCCCATTCATCTCCTGACTACTCAATGGTTCCCTTTCCTCAGGCACCATCTTGATGCCTTCCTCACATCATCAAAAAAATTCACCTTTGACATGTCCGTCCTCTGAAATTATCACCCCGTCTCCTAACTTCCTTTTCCTCCAAAGGCCTTGGACATTTCATCACTTCTCAGCTCTGTGCCCGTCTCTCCCAAAGTTACCAGTTTGATTCTTCCTGTCCTACTCTGCCCTTCTCACAGCTCCAAAATGGCCCAAAGTCCCTTTGTGGCTGGGATCATGGTGCATTGTGTCTTGTCCCCCTTGTCTTCTCTGCAGCATTCAATATGGCTGACCAAGCCATCCTCCTCTAAAGAGCAGGAGTGCTTCTTCCAGGACCAACAAGCTCACTTGGCGTGACACCACCCCGCGATCGGCCAATCCCGTCCCCAATGATGGACACCACTCCGGTGCTGGACCCCCCCACCCCGATGATGGACACCCCCTCCGATGCTGGACCCCCCCCCTGATGTCGTCCATGTCCCCCCACCACCCCTCCTCTGATTTCTTCCAGGGCCCACGATCGCTCTCTCTCTCCCTCCCCCCTCTCCACCTCATGGTTCCTTTCCCTCCCGACAGGCGGTCAGCCTGTCAATCTGGCTGCCTGGGAAACCTGGAAGCACAAATACTCACCTTCAATTGACTTGCGATCGCAGATTACGACACACTCATTTGGATTCTGGGTTCCTCACGCGAATATCTAAAGAAGGGCTGAATTCTCGGCTCCAAGTTAAAATCATTCCCAATATCTCGCAATCACTGTCTCAAGACTCAATCGGACAGTTAACAATCTTATTTGACCCTGAGCTGAACTATTATCCCCACATCCTATCACCAAGATCGCTTGCTTCCATCTTTGCAACATTACCCAACTAAGCCCCGAAGCTGCTGAGACCTTTGTAATTGCTTTTCTCACTTCCAGACTCGACTATTCCAATGTTCTCATCACCCTCCCATCTTCCACCTTCCATCAACTCCAACTTGTCCTGTGCCTGTACCTTGTCCTCCTCGCCCATCAACCCTGTCCTTCCCAATTTACACTAACTCCCCATCCTCCAGTGATAAAATTCACTCCTTTTCCTCGTCTATAAATGCCGTGCCCCGCCACTTTTTTTGCCGTCCCGTCTTATTTCCCCTCCTGAATGCTTTGTTCCTATGACGGAGCCCCTCTCCATCCCCTCCGCCCCACTGCTGGGAGACCCTTCAGCTGCTTCAGTCCTGCTCTCTGGAAATCTCTCCCTAAACCTTTCGACTTCTCTCTCTACCCTCAGAACCCTCTGAAACCCATCTCTTTGACTAAACTCTTGGGCATCTTTCTCGGCCTGGTGTTTGTTCTCTTTTGCACCTGTTTGTGAGGTGATACGGGATGTTTATCTGTACGTTAAAGGCATTATATAAATTTCTTCGGCAGCACCTCCCAAACCCATGACCTCCAACACCTAGAAGGTCAAGGGCAGTAGGCGCATGGGAACACCATCACCTCTAAGTTCCCCTCCATCCCGACTTGGACGTTTATCGGCCGTTCCTTCATTGTCGCTGGGTCAAAACGTGGAACTCCCTACCTAACAACACTGTGGGAGCACCTTCACCACATGGACTGCAGTGGTTTAAGAACAAGGCCCACCACCACCACCTTCTCGAGGGGCAACTAGGGATGGGCAGTAAATGCCAGGCTTGCCTGCGATGCCCACATTCCGAGAATTAATTTAAAATTACTATATAAATCCAAGCCCTTGTTGTCGATCAGGTGAAGCAGAAAGTGGAGGGCGCAGTGAGGGAGGAACGAAAGATCACCAGAGTCATTGGGAGAGGACACAGGACAGTTCGAGTGGTGCAGTGAGGAGAACTCGTCTGATCTTTGAGAAATGTTTTTGGAGCAGAGTGGAGAAGATTGTCTCTCGTGATTTGAGGGATCTAGAACGAGGGGATAGAAGATTAAATGGAGGAGATTTAGGCCGAAGAGCAGGAGAAACTTTTTTTGTTAACAGGGGGTTGTGAGGCTGCCGGAGTTAGTGATTGAAGCAGAGACCATGTCAACATTTAAGAATTGGTTCGATAATGTGGTTGAAGGAAAGGAGAATAGAGAGAGATAGGAATAGGATGGGCTGAAGGGATTAGGACTACTGCTCATGCGGAGGATTAAACACCAACACAGACTGAATGGGCCGAACGGCCTGTTTCCATGTTGTAATTTCTATGTAATATTCTGCATCTACCTTGTACTGTACCTAATGGGGGAATGCTTGATGGGACAGAGTAGGGAGAGCTTTACTCTGCACCTAAGCTGTGCTGTACCCGAGCTGGGAATGTTTGATGGGACAGAGTAGGGAGAGCTTTACTCTGTACCTAAGCTGTGCTGTACCCGAGCTGGGAATGGTTGATGGGACAGAGTAGGGAGAGCTTTACTCTGTACCTAAGCTGTGCTGTACCCGGGCTGGGAATGCTTGATGCCAACACTGAGTGCCTGAAATACCAACATCCCGCACCTTAATGAGCACAAAAACACACACCCAACAAATTGAATTGTTGAAATTCTTAGTCAAAAATTTTACTCGTAGTTTTTTCAATAATAAATAATTTACATTATGTACAAGCAGGGGGGGTCCTGCTGAATTTCTACATACAGAAAGAATGGAGTTGTTCACTTCTTTTTCCCAAAAAGTATTTTTTCATGGAAACACCAACTAAGTCGTCATGCCACGTGTTCCCTGGGCACTGTGGTGCCCGCCTACTACAGTCTCATTGATTCAAACAAAGCGGAACTACAGTCACTGTAAAAAACCATCACATCACAACTGAAATAAAGTGCCATCCCTGTAAATCTCTCTTAAAGGGGCTTCGTCGGCACACAAACGTGTTTGGCAAGCGAGAGAGAAAGGTTGGGGGGTGGTGGTGTGGAAAGAAGAGATTCCATCTGGGCTCATCGTAATGACGTTCTGCCTTGGAAACAGAGCAGTGCATGGTGGGATAAAGACCACCACTGTGTCGCTCACAAACACTATCGCAGCAAAGATGTTCTCCCTCACGGGTGAAGCCGACGAGACCCCTTTAATTTTAAAGAAATCGTAAAGGCCCGCTTTTGCAAATCCTTTTTTTTTGCCAACATAATGCAACCAAAGCACATTAACAGGTAAACATATTTGCTGGGACTAAAATTTCAGACATTAATATTTAAAGAAATATTACATTACTCCATATGTACAGTCACAAATGTTCACCATGAGTCTCCATATATTATATCAACAAATATAAATTACACCCAACCATATACAACGCTGCATTTACACAGTCGTAGCAAGTGAGCTCCACACCTACAGCTCTGATCACACCAGTACATACTGCTGTCCACATAAAGTGCCTTCAGGCCATGGGGGTGGGGTGGGTCATTTTAATTGTCGTCTTTGATTAATTACTGTGTTAAATTTTCATCGATGAATCTTGGTGCCATTCTGCTTTAAGCTTGCGAATGCTGTTCTGTGTCTGGATGTGGGTCTCACATTTAACCCTGTCCTTTAAGTTTACACTCAGGTGAAGAGAACACTATTCGCTCCCACCTGTTCTAAACAAACACTACACCCTCAGTCACAACAGAAGTTAGGTTCACTAGAGGTGGCCTCTGTGCGGGGGGTTAGGGAGGCAGAGAAAGAGTAATCAGCCAGGGTTCCTGCTCCTGATCGCCATGCAGTGAGCCGTGCTGGAACTGCGTGTGCAGAGGCTGGGTGGGGAAGGGGCAGGATTGGGATGAAACCTGCTAACACTCACTGTCTAGCCTCACCTTTGAATTCCGACTACTCATTCAAGGAGCTGTTGGTGCTCGTAGAGCCCGCAGCCAGCTCGAGCTGGCACCGTCAGGAGACGAAGGGGAGAAAATGAAAGATACAGAGGACAAGCAACAAGCAGAAGCTGAAGGCAGGAGATTAACACAGGGTGTGTCAGCACTCGGTGTAACCTAAGACAATGTGCAAAGAGAAGACGACGATTCTTTAGCAGTTTAATTTTATAAAGGGGGGGCGGGGAATCCTGATGGTGAGACCTTGGCTGTAAGGCCTATTGTAAAAATCAAATTCCTAATTTGATTACTCTCGCCAGACTTGGCTCCAATTCGATTCAGGAGATCTTGGGAGAATCTTCCCCCCCCCCCCAATAAGAGGGTTCACATTATGACGAGGGAGGGGGAGGGGGAGGGTCAAGGCCTAGTGGACATTTTTTGAGCTCTGCACAGTTCTCTCTAGCCTTTAACAGAGGGGGCTGTGTCGTCATGGCAACAAGTCTTGCCTGACACTGGAGCTTAAAAATCAAGGAGGGGGCAATCGCACCTGTCTGCTGTCTTTTAAAAAAGTATTTTCATTTCAATCAAATACTTTTTTAAAAAAACAATCTACAGGTGTGTGAAATCCCAATATAAGGGGTTAGACGGCAGGGATAGCCCCCAAGCTGCCAGGTAGCCCCTCTCCCACCCAGGTCATTTAATATGTTCATACTGTGACCTTAACTTGCTGCAAACCTTTGAAACAAGTTGACATCGAAGGTACAGAGTTGTCACATCTTCATCTTTATCTATCTCGATTGTTTTCCATGTTGTCAAAGGCCCGTCTCTTTCCTTGAAGCCCGAGTGTTGTGTGTAATGCGGCGACCAGGAGCGCAATGCTCACAATAAATAAATAAAACTGTTTTTAAGAAAAAAAAATGTGAATCTAGTTTTATATACATCTATAAAATCTGCTCCTATCTTAAACTCATCTCTCTCCCTCAGCCACGTGACCATCTAAGGGTCAGAGGCGGACAGCTGGTCAGCGCTCAGGGTCACATCCAGCTGGATTGGGAGGCTGATACACACAGTTCACAAAATTAGCCCACAAACCCCTGATGTCCCCACACACACACTTCTTTCCAGCAGGTCTCACTCAACAGTGGGGATTGGGGAGGGAAACTCAAGTCAGGATTTTGTGCAACACATATATTCTGTCCAACATGTCTCCTTTAACACGAACTCTGTGGCAAAGATCCCTTTTGTTTGATTACACAGCCCCAGGTAACACAAGCAACTCGCTGAAGAGGTGCTCTACATACTGGGGAAGGAGAGGGGGATTATAAAGGGCCAAAATAAACGCCCCACTGTTCAATATGGAGGTATGGTGTGAAATGGAGGCTGGTTCAAATTCAGACTCACCCTGTAAACCCTGCAGGCTGATCTGGATCACATCAATGCAGGTGGAACCCCCCCCCCACCTCCCAGCTCCCCCACCTTGGGAGGTCGCTCCCGATGGACTGATGGTAAAATTAAATGGCTGTTGCCAGCCGGTCTTGTGCTCAGTCCGCCATCTTTGCTCTATCCACAGGCAGCCGGTGATGTACTTTTGCCATTGATGCCACCTTCACAGCTTTAGAACAACGGCACATGGCTGAGATTTACCAAATCTGCCTGCAGTATAAACCTGGGCACCAATACAACGGGCGGTCAAGCTAGGCACCAATGCAACGGGCGGTCAAACTAGGCACCAATGCAACGGGCGGTCAAACTAGGCACCAATGCAACGGGCGGTCAAACTAGGCACCAATACAACGGGTGGTCAAACTAGGCACCAATGCACCAGGTGGTCAAACTAGGCATCAATGCAACAGGCAGTCAAACTAGGCAGCAATGCAACAGGTGGTCAAACTAAGCAACAAAGCATCAGGCAGTCAAACTAGGCACCATAGCAACAGGTGGTCAAACTAGGCACCAATGCAATGGGCGGTCAAACTAGGCACCAATGCAATGGGCGGTCAAACTAGGCACCAATGCAATGGGCGGTCAAACTAAGCACCAATGCAATGGGCACAAGATAAACAGGGCATGAAACTCTGTCCTACCACTGACACCCCACCTCCGCATTTAATCCAGGTCCTTTTCCAGTGTGAATGGTCAGACACTGAAAGTGAATTTCATGCTCTGGTTAACCAGGGGGCTGGGACGTCCAGTTCCATGACATCGCAATGCATTGTACATGTGTAACTTGACGGTTCCTGCTTTGTACGTGGAATGAACATGACACTGAATGCCAAGCTCCCCCATTCGGCTTTGCGTGGCATTGAGCCAAACAGAACAAGGCCCCGTGCTGAGCTAGCTGATATCATCCAGGGGTTGAGGTGCTACACTTGGCCTCAACACCTCTGGATTTGGGAGGGGAAAAGAATCAGCACGGGTTCGCTCCTGGTCACTATCCAGTGACTCCTGCTGGAACGCGCTTTTGTGGACAGTGGATGAAGCCAGTATCGGGCTCTGCTGTGAGGCCCCCCAGGTGTAAATTGCCTGCCAACATTCACTATCTAGGCTCACGGGCGAGGAACAGCCTCTTGCTCTGTGCTGGTGTAGCTGTGTCCCATGGCGGGGGGGGTGAACAAAACCAGGTACCAGTAGGGCCGATGCCCGTGATCCACCAGTGAAAAGTCGATGCACATATTCTGAAACTAGGCAGATTCAGCGCAGACAATCTGCACAAGACGGACTTTCAGCTTTATTCTGTAAAAACTCCACAGACTGTCAAAATACTTTACAGGATTGAGAATTTTGCGACTGAAAGGTTCTGCCTTCCACCCGCTCTTCTTCCTTGAGAGATTAGCCATCAGAGGGAGCTAGCGTTCTGTTAACGCCTCACCAGCAGCAACTGGCGCCAGAAACTGAGTAAAGTGCAAAAGGGAATCTGCGCCCTCACACTGGTTTCCTTTTCTGTTCCATCAGAAAGAAAAAGGGTGGGGGTGGGGGTTTGAATCCTGACACGTGTCAGGACCTGGAGCTCTGATTTCTGCGGGGGGGGGGTTGGTGGTGGTGCGAAACATTAATGGCCACGCACGCCCCTGGTTTACACCGACATTGCATGCTGGTGTTGGCTCTGCACCGTACGCCAAATGCTGTACAAACCGTCACAAACACGTAACCACAAATGGGATGTCACCGTTGACGACTGGTATCCGTCTAACACCAGACGGCGCGAGTGGAGAAATGTGTTCTTATTTTTTAAAGAAAGAAATAATTCAAGAACGAGGTACGAGATAGGTAGTCACCGGTGGTTTCAACCGAAAGCAGGACAGACCAAAACAAACCGTTTCGAAAGTCACATAAACACGGCTATAGATGTGCCAGGTAGCACCACACCCAACACATAAGCATTAAGTGTTTGATGGTAAGAGCTGGGAGACTGGATTGCTCAGGGGCAGAGTTCCCTGGTGGGAGATCACCTGTCCTCTGATAAATATGAAACTTGTCCTTGTTCGAGTGCAAGTTCTTGACATCTTCAAAGGCATAATAGGCCGCAAGCGTGAAGTTCACGTCTCCGGTGGTTAAGAGATCGAAAACGCACGATCGGAAGTACAGGTCCTCCACGGGCAGTTTCTCCTTGCACTTGGCGGTGGCTGTTTCGTGCGTGAAGGCCCCGTGGGGGGCTCTGCCCCGCGACGAGGCACGGCCGCCCCCGGCCTGCGGGATCTGCGGGAGCCGCCAGTCCATCCGCTCGTTGGTGGGGCAGCCCCGCAGACACAGCTGGAGGCCCTGGTTGTCCTCGAAGGAGTTCATCACCTCCTCCGGCATCCGCACCGCGAAGGTCAGGTAGCGGCCCACCTGCCGCACCACGATGGTGGTCCCGATGTACTTGGCCTGGATCTCGATGTGCTGCCCGGACACTTTCTCCGTCACCTTCAGGCTGCTCGCCCCATGCTTGTCGCCGCCGTTTCTCGAGCCATCAACAAAGGCGGCTGGGAGGTCGTCCGTCTCTGCTTGATAGACCTTCTGGTCAATGCATTCCTGGAAATTCTTGAAGATGACCGTAAGCTGGAGAGAGCGCAAGACAACAATCAGTGTGTCATTCAACTTAAAGCAGCAACAACTTTCATTCATATAGCGTCCTTAATGTAGTAAAACGTCCCGAGGTGCTTCACAGCAGCGATTATCAAACAAAATTTGACGCCAAGCTACATAAGGAGATATTAGGACTGGTAACCAAAAGCTTGGCCAAAGAAATGGGTTTTAAGGAGCATCTTAAAGGAGCAGTGAGGGGTAGAGAGATGGAAAGGTTTAAGGAGGGAATTCCTGAGCTTAGGACCCAGGCAGCTGAAGACACAGCCACCAATGGTGGAGCGATTAAAATCGGGCATGCACAAGAGGCCAGAATTGGGGAAGTGCAGGGATCTCGGAGTGTTGTAGGGTTGGAGGAGGTCACAGAGATAGGGAAGGCTAAGGCCATGGAAACTGTGCTCCGGCTGAAGCAACCCTCCAGGAAGCTGTGCTCAAGGACAGTTGTGAGTTCAGATGTGAGTTGTGAACTGAACTCAATAAATCTGGCACCATAAAAATGACCATGAAAGCTGCTGGATTGTTGTAAAAACCCAACTGGTTCACTAATGTCCTTTAGGAAACCTGTCCTCCCTGTGCAGTCTGGTCTACACGTGACTCTAGTCCACACTACATGGTTGTCTCTTAATGCCTTATGAAGTTGTACAAACAATTGCTTGAAGAAGACCCACCACCTTCTCAGGACAACTAGGACTAGGCAATGAAGTTCACCATCACGCACATCCTGAGACTCCTCAAAATAGGCAAAAAAAACAATTATCTTGTGATAGGCACTTTCCCCCTTGGTTCATACTGCTGACAGATTCTTACCTGTGAACTCCCAAAGAGCTGTGTTGACTCAGATTTAAATTTTGGAGAAATTTGCAGGGCTATGGGGCAAGAGCAAGGGGTGGGGCTAATTGGATAGCTCTTTCAAAGAGCCAACACAGACACGATGGGCCAAATGGCCTCCTTCTACACTGTATCATTCTATGACAGGCTCACTATCCAAGTTCCATAGACTGCCCAGCAAATAAAAATACACAGTCTATATTACAATAAAATTCTTATGTTTGTGCCCACTTCCTGTCAACGTTTTCCATTCCTACGTCCACATTAATGACTATGTAAACTTGTCACGCTGTAACGACATCCTCCCACCAGTGGTGGTGTTGTAAGGCCTCAGGTTTGCCTCTCCCAGCTCCTCAGCTTGTACTCAGTGAAACTCCAACCAACTCTGCTTCTGTGCTTCTCAAATTCCCATAAGTTTTGCCATTTAACTATAAATAATATGAAATCAAAGTATTACATAAAAGTACAGACCGAATGCATGACTTTGAAATGGCAACTGAATGAAGTTAGTTTTGGCTAATTATCCCCATGCCCTCGAACCCAGCTTCACCTGAAGACTATGCTTGGATCTTGTGCTTGACCAGTTTATTTTCGTCATGCCCAAATAGCTCAGTGTATAATGCACTACCTGGAGTTAACCTGACCTCCATTCCAGGAGGCTTCAAGGTTTGAATCCTATGGTTTGCACTCAGTTGGGTTCTGCCAGTTGGGGCAATGGCAGGAGCTCTATAATTGGCCTCAGCACCAATGTGTTTCTTTCTGATGAAATTGGTGTTGCTTATTTAATGCATCAGCATCAATACTCTAGCAAAATATCACATTTAAGTCAATAAATTTAAGCCTTTTAATGCTTTGTAATACACTTAATCCTTCCCCTCAAACTACTTCTAGGACTGCCACCATCAATGACAGATCTGTAACCATCAGGATTTCATTCTAGTGTTACCTCAAAATACTTGCTCCCTAGCTACAACCTAAATCTAAATTCTACCTTTGTTATAAACTGCTATGCTGGCATTATCCATTAAGGACTTTTAGGGCCTTTTTTTTGTCTATTAGAGGCCCACTTGCCTCAGGCAAAAAACGGTTAAATTAGAATTTGGTGTATCTGCGATTTGAAATGGAAATGAATCCTTCAAAGTGTAGAACCATGAGAAATACACAGAGTCAATGACTCACACACAAACCACATAAGAGGCAGATATCATCAGTTAAAGTGACAATTATCTCACTTGTGGCTTCAACCAACTGTGATCGAAAACAATGGATTTACAAGAGGTTGAGGCCACTCCTGATGCCCCAGGAGTTGAGCACATAATCATGGCTGGTACTGTAATGCATTCCTGATGGGAGTCCTGCACTGTCAGAGATGCTGTCCTTCAGAGGAGGCATTAAACTAAATTCCAGTGGACAGCAAAAGATCTTATTGCACTACTCAAAGAGCAGTGTCCTGGCCAACATTCCTCCCTCAACCAGCACTGAAAAACAGATTAACTGATCATCCATCTCACTGCTGTTTATGGGATGCTGACTCTGCCCCATTTGGGAATAGGTCACCGCATTTCAATAGTAATTGTTACTTTTAGAGATTTCAACAATGTAAGAGGGTGTTTGATAAACGCAGGCATTTCTTTTTACTCATCGTCCACCTTGTTGGTGGCATATTTCCTTCAGATGTACAGGCAGATATCGATGAAGAGGTTAAATCAGCTCTCATTCCCAACACTGCTCTGAGTCTAGAATTTTGGATATTATAAATCTCAGGATTTATAAGTTAAGGTAGAAAATACTGTGGTCCACAGCCAGTCACCACACAATATTTCCAAGTTCAAGATCGAGCACTGAAGTGAACTTAGGGGTTATCACTGGTCCAACAGCTACATGGCAGCATTGCCAAACTGGTTCTAGCTTTGCATTGTCTTTTTTGAGGAACAGGGGAAGGGACTGAGGTTCAGAGAGCAGGACACAGCCAAGATTTGTACAGTTTTGGTCTCCTTATCTAAGGAAGGATATACTTGCCTTAGAGGCAGTGCAACGAAGGTTCACTAGACTGATTCCTGAGATGAGAGGGTTGTCCTATGAGGAGAGATTGAGCAGAATGGGCCTATACTCTCTGGAGTTTAGAAGAATGAGAGTTGATCTCATTGAAAGAGGCTTGACAAGATAGAGACTGAGAGATTGTTTCTTCTAGCTGGAGAATCTAGAACTAAGGGGCATAGTCGCAGGAAAAGGGGTCGGCCATTTAAGGCTGAGATGAGGAGCTATTTCTTCACTCAGAGGGTTGTGAATCTTTGGAATTCTCTACCCCAGAGGGTTGTGGATGCTGAGTCATTGAATATATTCAAGGCTGAGATAGATAGATTTTGGACTCTAGAGGAATCAAGAGATTTGGGAATCGGGCAGGAAGGTGGCTTTGAGGTTGAAGATCAGCCATGATCTGATTGAATGGTTGAGCAGACTCGAGGGGCCATATGGCCTACTCTTGCTCCTATTTCTTATGTTCTTATGTTCTCAAGACTGAAGAAGGTGAGATAAATCAGAAAGTAGTGGTTAAACGACGCAAAGTTTGGGTTTTAAAAGCCTGTTGATTGTAGGAGGAAAGGAGAGATTGGGAGAAGGTTGGAAATTATGCAGTTTTAAGGTCCTGGAAGAGAATTGGCAGGTAGAGTTTCCGCAAGGGTTCTGATGATCTTCTGCCGTAACTTCGACGGAAAATCAGCGGAAATCCTGGAAAACCATTGTAAACTGTCATTTATGCGAAATTACAACAGGAGATCAGGAAAACCCCCCCTCCCCCGTAGAAATTCTACCCCAAGTTAAAATGGGAATGAATCTTGATTGCAATACAGTGAGGATGCAGGAAAGAGGAACAGCATGCAAGATAGCAGATAGGAGAACATAAGAAAGTTCTGAGACTCCAGAAGAATCAACAAAGTAAAGACAAGTCAGGTTGCGACAGAGGGCAAGAGAAACTGTGCTTGGGTTTGGACCCAACCAAAAGACAGTTTCTGTGCTGAGACGGGGCTTCCAGTGGTTACAGGTCTACAGGATTCTGGCAGTTTTCAGCCAGGATCCAAAGCAAATCTGAGTGGAGGAGCATGATGAGTGAACTGGAGCCCCATCTATGAATGTAAGAAGGAGGAGCACTCAGGTCACAATGTGGAAGTCACACTGGGGAGGCACCTGTTTCTCACACACCACTTGATACACGATCGAATTTCTGGGAGGCTATTCTTTTAGAACAGGAGACCTAAATAATATTGACAATCATGTTCCACCCCCTTCCTTTATGGAAAATACTTTTTGTCTATTTGATACAGAGAGCAGGGGATGACCCACATCTTGTAGAAGTAAGCACAATATTATATTACTGTATAGATGTTGTACTCATAATAAGGCCCAGGGACCATTTTGTAATCCATCACCCTCAACCTGCTGCCTTCAGCAGCCTTGCTGCTCCATGAGTTGGAAGCACACCAGGGCTTGAAGTCATTGGTGTCCCCTCTTCTCCAGCTGTCTGTTGAGAGACAGAGGGATTGCTATTGGGAGGCAGGACTATCCCAGCATCCACGGTACATGTGACAGGGCCAGTCACTGCTGTAAGGAGGAGCTCACCATTTGCAAGCACTGACCGGCATCCCATCATTCCACGGTGCAGCATTCCCGAGAGTGGCCCTCGACTAAAAGAATTAGGGAGCAAGTAACCCTGGCTGTTCAGCGCCATCGAGTGGATGAAAGCTATTTACTTCCCCCAGTCTTCCACCCCGATGCACTGTGCAATGCAGTAAAGTTGCTAACAAAGCCTCTTAGGAACGTAGGAGTAGGCCATTCAGACCCTCGAGCCTATTCCGCCATTTCAATGAGATCATGGCTGATCTGTACCTCAGCTCCATTTACCTGCCTGTGCTCCATATCCATTAATACTCTCACCTAACAAAAATCTTAGCAATCTCAATTTTGTCATTTTAAGTTGACCCCCAGCCTCAACAGCGTTTTGGGGGAGAGAGTTCCAGATTTCCACTACCCTTTGTGTGAAGAAGTGCTTCCTGACATCACCCCTGAACGGCTAATTTTAAGGTTATGCCCCCTTGTTCTGGACTCCCCCCACCAGTGGAAATAGTTTCTCTCTATCTACCCTATCAAATACTTTAATCATCTTAAGCACCTCAATTAGACGATCCCTTAGTCTTCTATACTCAAGGGAATATAAACCGGTCCTCATAATTTAACCCTTTTAGCCCCTTAACCTTTTTGTGCCAGTCAGATTGTTAAGACGTTCACTCAGCTACACGGTAATATTTCATCTTTTCCCTCCCTCCAGTTTCATCCGTTCCTCTCCCCAAAACTATTCGACCATGAAGGAACGAGGCTGGTCCTGTTCTCACTTTCTCCATCGGGAGTCACCAGATAGCAGGTCAACCTGGCTGAGATGGCCTGCCACTCCCCCTCCCCCCTGCCCTTCCCTCACCTCCCCTCCCCTCCCCCGGTCCAGCAGTGCCTATGGTTACACTCCTACTGCCCTTCCCTCAGCAGTCTGTGATGGAGCCTGGAACTCCTAGTCCACATGGCTCAACACCACATTGGCTGGTGCATTTACCAAATGAGCCACAGGGAGGCGCAGGCGGAGGTCGGTTCAGTGACTTCCAACCAGAAATATGCTCCATGTGCTTTAACTGTTACAATAGGGATTCCAAAATCAGGAATCCATTCAGACACAGGGCAGACAAGTCAGGCAGAAACAAAATATCACGCAGCACTGAATTTCTGGAATGAGGTGACGATTTAGTAACACCCAGCAAGCAAAGAGAAAAAAAATAATTCTTATCTATTAAATGACATTAACAGGTTGTCTACTTTTGGATGAGTTGGAGCCTTTCAATAGCATAACTGCAACATCAACCATTCTCTGGGCTGTCAGCTGGCCAACAGATCTCATCCTACATCGAGCGTGAAAACACAGGCAGGTTCAGTCACCGTGTCCTCTCTGTAATCATTTTTGGATGAAATTCAAAAATGCAGTCGTCAAGGTGCAGCGTAGAGTGAGTACGTGGCAGAGTCTCCAAACCCAGCTCACCTTGACAGCAGGCGGGACAAGTTGGGACTAGGAGGGGGCCATGGGAGGTTGTGATTAAAAGGCACTGGTCGTCTGTCAATGCACCTGTCACCTTAAAATGGGTTCCAATGAAAGCCTTCCACACACTCATTCGATTTAGGTCTCAGCGCCCCTAGGCTAGTGAGAAAAAGAAAGACTTGCATTTCTATAGCACCTCACACGACCTCAGGGCGTCTGAAAGTGCTTTACAGCCAATGAAGTACTTTTGAAGTGTAGTCACTGTTATAATGTGGGAGTGAGGGCACAATCAACCAAGATTCTCATTCCTATCTGCTGCCCAGTGACCCCTGCTGGACAAAGATGGGTGAGGCAGATTTGGGGTTCAGTAATGATGCCCACTATAGTGGAATAGCCTCCAGCCACTCACCATCTAGACTCATGTCTATGGAATGACCACGTGGGTAAGGTACCAGAGGGGAGGGGAGGCAAAACCTGGAACTTAGCGCAAGTCAGAGACTTCAAAAGAAGAGGAGAGGGAAATCTGCACACAGCCATTAATACACCACTCAAACTCACACTAACATACAAACACTCCACACTGCCATTAACACACACACAATCCAACTCACACTGCCATTAACACACACACAATCCAACTCACACTGCCATTAACACACACACAATCCAACTCACACTGCCATTAACACACACACAATCCAACTCACACTGCCATTAACACACACTCCAACTCACACTGCCATTAACACACACTCCAACTCACACTGCCATTAACACACACACACTCCAACTCACACTGTCATTAACACACACACTCTCCAACTCACACTGTCATTAACACACACACACTCCAACTCACACTGCCATTAACACACACACTCTCCAACTCACACTGTCATTAACACACACACACTCCAACTCACACTGCCATTAACACACACACTCTCCAACTCACACTGCCATTAACACACAATCCAACTCACACTGCCATTAACACACACACTCTCCAACTCACACTGCCATTAACACACACACTCTCCAACTCACACTGCCATTAACACACAATCCAACTCACACTGTCATTAACACACACACACTCCAACTCACACTGCCATTAACACACACACACTCCAACTCACACTGCCATTAACACACACACTCTCCAACTCACACTGTCATTAACACACACACACTCCAACTCACACTGCCATTAACACACACACTCTCCAACTCACACTGCCATTAACACACAATCCAACTCACACTGCCATTAACACACACACTCTCCAACTCACACTGCCATTAACACACACACTCTCCAACTCACACTGCCATTAACACACAATCCAACTCACACTGCCATTAACACACACACTCTCCAACTCACACTGCCATTAACACACACACTCTCCAACTCACACTGCCATTAACACACAATCCAACTCACACTGCCATTAACACACACACTCTCCAACTCACACTGCCATTAACACACACACTCTCCAACTCACACTGCCATTAACACACAATCCAACTCACACTGCCATTAACACACACACTCTCCAACTCACACTGCCATTAACACACACACTCTCCAACTCACACTGCCATTAACACACAATCCAACTCACACTGCCATTAACACACACTCCAACTCACACTGCCATTAACACACACACTCTCCAACTCACACTGCCATTAACACACACACTCTCCAACTCACACTGCCATTAACACACACACTCTCCAACTCACACTGCCATTAACACACACACAATCCAACTCACACTGTCATTAACACACACACACTCCAACTCACACTGCCATTAACACACACTCCAACTCACACTGCCATTAACACACACTCCAACTCACACTGCCATTAACACACAATCCAACTCACACTGCCATTAACACACACACTCCAACTCACACTGCCATTGAGAAAGATACAAAATACGTGGGGAAAGGGCGGAGAGGATGTGAACAGATATACCGAGACCCACCGTCACATTGAGTCAGGAGCAGCTCATATCCACTTGGCCTCCTGCTGGGGCAGGCTGAACTTCTCAAAGTGTTTTGCAAACTATTTATTCAAATTGATGTTCAAACACATGATATATTGATGCAACCCATCATTACATCATTTGTATGTGATGCAATGATTAAAAAATAATACAAGACTCCACTCTTTCCCCCTTACCCCAAATTAAATTCACAAATAGTTCTCATGAAGACTGCAACACTTTAAATTGACTTATCAGAGTGGAGAGTGCTCATTAATGCAGAGAAAACTTCTATTACTTTCTCTATTTTTAGTAATCTTGCTTTCTCCCCCTCATTATGGGACATTTCAGGTCTAAGAGGCAGTGTTAGTTCGTCACAGCAGATGTGCGGCAACAGATTGACTGATGAACTTCCCAGTCACGTTCGCTTGATGCAAAGGTGTCGGCAGATTTGCCAATGCAGCAATCGGCACATGTGGCACTTCACAGACACCTCGAGAGTGAAGGGGCATACCGTGCGTAAAGAAGGCAACACCAAGCTCTCCAAATCAAATGCTTCACGTCACACAATTCAGGTTTAACACAAAACAGATCTGACCTCTACCCCCTCTCCTCCCCTGAAGCCGCTGACACATAGTATGTTGTCGTTTCACGGGCATCAGTACCCTGTCCAACCGATTAGTATTCACGTGTGAGCCTCGGCTGAGCACTGGCAAGATATTTCATTATGGAGGACATCACAGTCGGGACCAATCCTGTGCACACAAGAGCAGGGGAGTACTCCCGGTGTCCTGGCCAATATTTATCCTTCAACCAACATCACTAAAACAGATGATCTGGTCATTATCACATTGCTATTTGTGGGATCTTGCTGTGTGCAAATTGGCTGCTGCGTTTCCTACATTACAACAGTGACTACAATTCATAAAAGTACATCACTGGCTGTAATGTGCTTTGGGACGTCCTGAGGTGGTGAAAGGTGCTATATAAACACAAGTCTGACTTCTTTCTTTTACACTTGATGTCCATGCCATGTATGCTTTCTAGCAGGGGGATCACTCTGCGGGGGTCAAAAAGTGGCCGATCTGACTATTTTCTCCACTCCCCCACCCGGAGACACAAGAGGACAATTGTTGCGTTTCAGATGCTGCCCCTTGGCTCAGGCCAGCCAACTCAGCAGAGGCTGAAAATTGAACCTGGAACCTTGGTGCGGCCATGCAGGCCAGCTGACGTTTATACGCCTCTCGGTGTTCTTACCTTGCTCGTCGCGGTGGCACTCGATCCCTGTACGACAGCAACATTGGTGACTTGAACGAACAGATAGTTGTTGTCCACGAGAGGCCAGGCGCCTCGCACCTTGCAGGTTTGGAAGTCGTCGGTGAACGTCCTGAGATGGGGGTCCCCGAACAGGCCGCAGTGCGTGTAGTTAGGGTGCGGCGCGTGCTGCTGCAGGCTCTTCTCGTAGTTGCAGATCTCGGGAGCGTCTGAGTGCACCATGCAGTCCAGCGAGGTCGGCTGAGTGCGTGGCGGGGGGTGTGTCGGGCCCACCTTGGAGCAGTTGTGCTGGCTCATGAGGTCCTCGATGCCGTGGACAGCGGAGTGATAGGCCAGGTCCCCCCGGCAGGCGCGCGCCGTCTTCCGGATGCACTGGGAATAGGCTCGTAGGGCGATGCAAAACTCGGCCGATTCTTCAGCGTGTAGTCCAGAGGTGGCGGTTAGGTACTCGGAATTACACTTCAGAATCCTGCACTGGCAGCTGACTGCGGGGAAACAGAGAAGACAAGTGTTGTTGTTAATGTTCTCTCTCCAGTTTTACTCCCATTTTCTCCTCTCCTCTCCTGTCCTCTAGGTGCTGGCTCTTGTTAAGTGCTGGTCTCCTCCCAGTACCTCATCCAAGTGGCCACTCTTCTTGTATGCACCTGAGCAGTGAATACAGGCCCCATCTGAATTTTTTTTTTATTATTCGTTCATGGGATGTGGGCGTCGCTGGCAAGGCCAGCATTTATTGCCCATCCCTAATTGCCCTTGAGAAGGTGGTGGTGAGCCGCCTTCTTGAACCGCTGCAGTCCGTGTGGTGACGGTTCTCCCACGGTGAGGAGCAGCACCTGGCAGGAAACACTGGATAGGATCAGGACCAGGAGCCCCAGTTGGTTTTTTAGCCCCTCCAAAACCCAGCATTAAGGAGGCCAACTGTAGCACCCAAACCCTAACTATTGCCCCAGAATACGCTAACTCTGAACAGACTAGGAATTGAACCCGAGACCCCCCCTGGTCTGTATGACTTAATATCACCTTACATTTACCAGCTAAGCATTGAGAGGGTGTTTACAGTGACTTAATGTTAACTGGAATTGGGATAATTAAACTCACAGCCCTGTGATTCCCGCCAGACCCCTGAGCTCTTTGTCTCAACCAAACAAGTTGATTAGGCACTTTCCGTGGGCGGAGATGGTATTGGGAGGAAGAAAAGGACATCTCCCTCTCAGAACCCTGCTTGTGGCTGATGTGGAGTAACGCTGGGTCTGGGGGTTAAGCTGGTGGAGGGGGAAATGCTGGTGTGGGGGAGGGGAGCAACAATTAATGCTGGAATTTCAGTAAAGTGCAAAGTAACATATGAAACCTTTATACTGTCGCCACTTGAAACTTGACAAGCAGCCGGGCGTACAGTTCGAGATCCTGTCCTTCCAAACTCAGGTGGGTGTCTGCCGAGAGCATTTTGATCTGTATAACACTAGGGGGAAGTACAGGGAGGCAGAGGTCTGTCACTGACAGTGGGAGCAATTTGAGGGGATGAGTTAAGAACACAACACAAGCAGTGCACTGACTATTGGCTGAAGTTGTGTATTGGTACCACGATACCAAACAAAAGGAGCATGTAACCAATCTTAGTTATATTGGGTTCACAGCCCAGTAACACTATGGGAACAGCTCGTTAGTAAAGTATATAAGTACCTGTGATTTTGAAAGAACAGGGGCTGGGGAGGGGAGTGGAGGGCAGTTAGAACATCTGCTCCCACTTTATCTCGCAGCTCCATTTCGAAGTCAAAAATTGCTTCCTAAATTCAAAGGCCCCAAGGACTGTTTTAGAGCCTTTTTCTCATCTTTCCATCTTGTCTATCTGTGTTTTACAGATACTACATTTCTGTCCTCCTCCTGAGTTGAAATCAAGATTCATCACACTAACCCTAATGTATTCTCTTGGAGGACCTCTGGACTGTGGAGCTCCTCATGCCTTGCTCAAAGTTCTCTGTCTTTTCCAATCTTTCAAGGCTTTTAAAATGTCCTTTTCACCTAACCACCACTTCTTAATTTCCCTCATCTCTCTTAAAAAAAAAAGTGTTCATAATTATGAAGGGTTTTGATAGAGTAAATAAGGAGAATCTGTTTCCAGTGGAGGGAGGGTCGGTAACCAGAGGACACAGATTTAAGATAATTGGCCAAAAAAACCAGGGGGGAGATGAGGAGAATTTTTTTTACACAGCGAGTTGTTACGATCTGGAATGCGCTGCCTGAAAGGGTGGAGGAAGCAGATTCAATAGTAACTTTCAAAAGGGAATTGGATAAATACTTGAAAAGGAAAACATTGCATGGTTATAGGGAAGAGCAGGGGAATGAGACTAATTGGATAGCTCTTTCAAAGAGCCGACACAGGCTCGATGGGCTGTATAGCCTCCTTCTGTGCTGTAAGAGTCTACGATTTTCTCCTACCCATTCCAACTCTGGTGGTATCCTGCATAATGGGCCTTAACCTTTTCACTCAGTTTCTCAATTAGAAAGCAACATTTCGAATAAATGGATACCTGGGAGTGATTAGGAGACAACAATCTAATTCAAGGGATTCAGACGACACCACAAATCACAGCACAAAGCGTACGCATCTTATAACTGTCATCTGAATCCGGAGATGGAGCTCTGGGTCTGCGCACTGCGGGATTAATGGCTGTGAAGTGATTAAGGTAAGTTTATCAAGAAATGATCTGTAGCTGATGACCTGTATTATGACATATAATAGATTTATGTCAGCAATTTGGGAAAGCTATACAAGGATTTGTACTAAAGCGAATTGTGTTCCTTGGAAATAAAGGTCTTTCTGTGCCCGTAGCAATTCTTCTAATAAGATGTTCACATGGAGCTCTCCCCTTCGAAGACTCATTTGGCCCTGCCCAGTGAGGTACTAAGCTCTACAGAGCAGGAAGATCCCAAATACAATCCCTACTTTCAGTCTGGATCGCAGCCGAGGTGCTAAAATTGGCCTCAGCACCCCCGGGCCAGAGACCCCCTCCCCCCCATCCCTGATCAGTGTCCAGTGACCCTCGGAGAGACTTAAGTGTGAACATCGGCAGACGATTCCGCTCTGAGGCAACCCTCAGCTGAATAGCCAGCCGATACTCACTGTGTCGATGAGGAATTGCCACTTGGGACAAAGTATCACAGGGCAGCTGGAACCTGCGGGATTGTAACCCAGCTCGCACTGTCATTCCGAAAACCGTATCGTAGTTTGAGGTGTGAGCTCTGGGACGTCCTGGTGATAATAACGTGGACTTCGAACAGTTTCCTGGATTTTACGCTCCAGAGACTCAGCTCTTTCAGAGAACGTTGGCAAAGATTTAGTGAGCATTATTAGCATAAGGCAGGGCTTTCACGTGAATAACAGAGGGGAACAGAATCGTCTTCTGACGGGTGCTAAAGTGGGCGTCACGCTGCGCCACAGAGGCAGGGCATCACAGGTTTGTAACCTTGATGCCTCACACGGTAGTTCCTAATCTCGGGTTGTAAGTGGCAGGTTGCAAGTGGAGGAGTTTCCTCAAACAAAGACCAAAGGGGACAGTCGGGAATCAATACAGCTGTTTCCATGCACCTCCAGCAGCTGATTATAGAACGTAATTGAGAGGAGCCGCTGGGCCGGTGATGGGGCCTGATGTGAAATGATGGAGACAGCCAAAAAAAAAATTCCGAATGAGAAATGAAAAAGATAATTATTAAAAGTATCTTTTTAAATGTGTCTCCTCCTACAATTTTTCCCTCTTCTCTCTTAAAGACAACAACTCTCACTGGGGTACGGTTCAATGGGAGCTGTCTGCTTTCCAGTACCTCATCCAAAGGGTTACTTCAGCAGTGAGTGTTGGCAATATATTTGACAATGGAGGGCATCACAACCAACTCAACCCTCTCCTCACCTGATGCCATTCACATGGGCATTCCCAGCATAGGTTAGGGCACAGGTAGGACGATCAGGAGTAGGAGCCCTGGCTGACTTTTCTCCCTCCCTAGCTCAGGCAATTTGTAGCCTCACTGCCAAAGCTGAAATCAGCTGACTCAGCACAGTCGGAGGATCGAACCTGGAGCCTTCCTGCTCTGTATCACTGCACCATACCAGATGTTGAACCTACTAACTGAATCATTGGGCAAAACACAACTTAAGCATCTGGTGAAACATTAACATATTTTGTTGTCTTTGGTTACAGGCAAGAATCATGCTTGCATAAATCTTTTAATGCAAAGTAATGCATTGATGTTGTGATTTCTTAATATATGATAATAATCTCTATTATATGTACTGACTTACCGAAAGAAAGATTCATATTTAATCTGTAACATTAAATCCGTTGGTCACAGTATTGAAACCAACCAATGCATTTTTAATGGCAATTATCTTTTATACCAAACGAATCTTAGAAAGGGCAAGCTTCTGAAATGAATTAAGTTACTAATTTAACTTGCTAGTGCAAGCTGTAGTTTGAGGTTAATCACTTTGAATCCCTGTACAATAACCTTTATGAATAAGGTTTGGGAGTGTCACATTTCAGAAATAGATAACTGATGTGAATTTACTTTGACAGATCTTTTACAACTACATCCCCCCACCTTGCCACGGACTCTTGGGTTTCATGGAAGCCCATTGCCCTCTGGTATCTTACCCAAGTGGGTGTTCTCCATGTGTGTGAGCCAAGATGGCGAGTGTTGGCAAGCTATTCAACAATAGGGACTTCACAACCTGTCGTCACCTAAAGCCTGCATTTCTCTATGGGAGTCCTGGAAAGCAATCAGGACCAGGAACCCTGGCTGATCCTGGGGGGGACAGTGGGACCAATTGTAGTAGCCCAAGTGCTCTGCTGACATCGATACAGACCGGTAGTCGAAGAGTGGACCCTGTGGTCTGTATTACACAGGCTTTCATTCTGGAGGGTCCCCTCACTGTGATGGAGCCAGCACACAGCCGAGTTACTTTCATGACAAACACGATGTGCGAACTGCATCTTGTAACACTACAATATACTTCAAAACTATTTATAGCATTGCATTGTGCATTTAACAACAAATAAATAATTAAAACAATTTTCTAAACAGCAATCAGTTCTATTCTGAAGCAATTCTCGCTGAATGAACAGTTGTAATCAAATGAATTCTTTGCTCAGTTAACACCGAGGCAAATTTAAAGGAATATATTATCAAGGATTTAATAAGAATTCCACATTTTATCGGTAAAAGGGAGTCTGTGACTTTAAATAAATGGCTAATCTCAATACCATTGAATACAATACGAAATTACCCCTTTAAAAATAAATGTTTATAGCAATATGCAAATCAGTTGCTACTTCCCCCTACAATGAAAGAATGGGCAATTTGAATTCTGTCGACCATTCAATTTACACTACAAAGCCTTCAATGAAGCCAGTCAGATTTTCCCACAAAAGGAAACTCAAAGGCACTTCAAGAGAGAAAGAAATAAAAAGAGGGAAAAGATCTGAAGAGGGATGTATTCATGAATTTGAAACGTAAGGTTAAGACTTTGAATAGACACAATACACAATAAGATATTCACAAATATATCACATACACACACAAAATCATTGATCCCCAAACCTAATCACATCAATTACAAACGCATTTCTTGGGTCAGGCCACTATCTATACAGACTCAACTACTTCGGTGAAGCTGATTAAAATTTACAATAGTAAAGCCTGACTATCGATTTGTCCACAGGAATAGTTCTTAAGTATGTTGAATATTTTGGCCACTGTTTAATTTACTTTTTAAAACAACTGGACACTTTTGTAATTTTAAATACCCTGCCGAAAATATGCATTAAAATCAAATCTGGAGCGATGGTACATATTGCAGGCAATTGTAACAAGTGCACACTGTAATATTTTTATACAGTGCGGCGTTTATTTATATATTGACCCTAGAAGCTGTTTTTAAACTATGTTATGAACTGCTTGCATAACTCCCGTGTGGGAGGAAGCTTGCTATAGTTTATGTTGAGTTTTCGCAAGCCTTAAACATGTTTTTTTTGTAACAGATGCGTTGCAATGTAAAGCGGTGGTACATTTGTTATTTGATTTTGCCATTGGAAAGAGGTTTAATGGAGCGAGATAAGTTCTATCTTCGCCCATCTAAAGACCAATTAGCCGGATTCGTGGTAATATAAACCCTCTGGGCGTTTGATGAAATTAAAAGAATAAAAGGATTTCTGATGCGTTTATCAGCCGAGATTGGTCATTTCCACTACAAATGATTAAATTTAGGATTGAGGTGGGAGAGCTCCCTTCAATATAAATCATAAAACTATATTGAGGGATTTTAGAGTGTCGCAAATATAAATTCAAAACATTTAAAAAATCAATATATTAAAAAATTATTTTAAGAAATTATATCACAGACCCCCCTCAAAGAGTTAGGGTCTGCACGCACGCTTTTATGGGGTAAAAAAAAGTTTCTGGTGAAGTTTTTGAAAGTTGCCATTCGCAGCCCATCCCCCAACAAAAACAGACTGATTCTTTAGGGGTCTTTGTGAGACCCTTTCGGCAATGAGCAGAGAGAAAACACTTGGGATTTTTTAAAAATGTGACGGATTGTATTAAAGTCCATGATTTAACACTGGGGAAAGAGCAGATACATCGCTAACTTTACGAAGCCAACATCTTTGGATTTGATTTTTTTACCCCGTCCAACCAGCCTCGATCGCAAAAAAAAACCCATTAAAAAACCTTTTCCTAAAGATCAAATTCTCCCTTTCAGATTTCAGAAGTCAACAACTTTAAGAAACTTTCAAAAACTTTCCTATGAACTTTCCCTTGGATACGACGGTCTATTTTTCCTGCTGAAATTAAAAGAGACTTAATTAGTTTTTCAAATGCGGTCTAAATTACTGAGAATCATTTGTATGGCCAAACAAAAAAATCTCGGCTCAAGAGAACAAACTGTCTGAGAATTGTTTTTCTGCATCCGAGATCTGGGCACATTCTGAGCTCAGCCCACGCAAGTGGCAACCTTAAAAAAATAGTCTGAGAGTTTCCAAGTTTTCTTTGTGTCCTGGAATGTCTTTGCTTTACCTGCTGGGAGGCACAGGACGATGGTCAGGATTTGAAGGACTCGATGGCCTAATGGGTCGCCCCTTCTCCCCATTCCCATCCATCCAGCCCAAGCTGGGATCCTGCAGATCTCCAACTCTCCAACTCTGCTCGCCCTGAGTGAGAGAGGCAGAAAAATAAAGAAATCAGAAGCACACACGCCGAAGAGAGAGAAAGAAACCGCCGAGATCTCCACAACCCCATCAATCAACCGTGTCCGGGAACGATCCCTCCTTTCTACTGAGCGAATAGGACTGGAGCAGCAGGGGACTGGCTCCGCCTAGAATCAGGACCAAGCCAGCAAGCAGAGCGAGAGAGCAACAACCAGAGAGAGAGAGAGAGAGCCAACAAAAAAAAAAGCAATCGGGGAGAGACAGCCAGAGAAATAAACAGCTAGAGAAACAGTCAGAGAAAGAAAACGCCAGAGAGAGAAAAAACAACTGGAGAGAGAGACAGACAGAGACAAAAACAGAAGCAACCAGAGAGAGGGCAACAGCCAGAGAGACAGATAGCTAGAAAAAGAGAAACAGAGAGAGAAAAAGAGAGAAAACCAACTGGAGAGAAATAGTCAGAGAGCAACAAGCAGAGTGAAACTGCCAGAAAAAAAAAACAAAGAGAAAGAGAAATCAGCCAGATTACTTCTAGAGAGAGAATGCCAAGGAGAAAGATCCAGAGAGAGGGAGAGAAACAGAGCCAAAGAGAGAGAAGGAAGGAATTAAAAACTGCACCCAGGGAAACAACCCAGAGATAGAAGGAAGAGACAGAGAAAGAGAAACAAGAGAAAATAGAGAGAGAGAGAAAAAGACAGGGTGGAAACTGCGAAAGAGAGAAGCAGAAAAAGAATGACACACAGAGAGAAAATACCCCCATTGCAGTCCAACCCTCTAGACCTGGCAAGAGCAAGGCAATCGGTTTTTGGAAAAGTACTGCAATCAGGACTGGAGAATTAATTTAATTCCCTCAAATTTTATTTTTTTAAAAGCGCTCTTGTCTATTTTGACCTTTGACTTTTTTTTAATGTTACATGGTGCAAGTACAGGGTGCGACTACAAGTAAAACAGCACTGGGCATCTCATGAAATTGACCCTGTTGGCTGACAGGAGTACAGCACTGATAAACGAATGGACAATGGGCCAATCCTACAGCTCCCAGAGACCCTGGTTCCTCAAACGATGGATAACTCGACATTGCAGCTCTGGAGTCCCACAGCAGCTGGCCTTAACGCAACTATGTCTGTGTCCACACTCATTCCTCGGCGGGATGATTTCAGGCAGGTTTGGCTCCGTGGCCAGACCACTTTGAAAAACCCGTCACCACTGCGTCGTGTTGGTTACTGTGCAAGTTTTAATAAAACCACTTTAAAGTGAAAAGATATAGCTGTAAACCAAAAACAGCAGTCACGATCGATACCATGACACCACAGCCTGAATCATCCCATCTACTTCACCGGCAAACCAAGGAACAGTGTTGTACATCCTCATTTTAGCCCAAAGTTCTCCACACCCGATGTTAGTACACATACGGCAGCAGTGATTTTATATCCCGCCCCCCCTCATACCAAAAACCTACTGTCATCTGGCTGGGAGTGAGCAGGGAGAGAGTAACAGCCAGAGAGAGACAGTTAAGTCAGCACAGACCAGAAATTGAACCTCAATCTTGCTGAACTCAGCTGCTTGCCTCAGGACCACACCTCACAGTCCATTTACCCACTGAGCCATCAGAGGCGTCCACTGGGGGAGGCTGTATAGATCGCTCAGTCGAACAGTTAAGGGGGCAGGGCATGTAGTTTGGTTTATTTGAGCACCACGATGCAGACAGAGGTCGTTAGATTTCCTTCAAAGTTTTTCCAAAAAAACCCACATTCTCTCGATGCGTACATTAAATATATTTAATGTGGTTTTCAACCAGATGAAAGAAAATGGGAAATTTGAGCATAAATATTTTAATAGATTATGGCATCCCTATGAGTCATACACAGTGAGAATCAAGCCATGTCCTCCTCCAGCTTCAGTTTTTATAAGAATTATCGTTATGTTCTATCAGCCCTTTTTTTTGCAATTAAAAGCCAGAGTGAAGTTTTAAAAATCTGAACTGACATCATTTACATTCTGCAGTTTACTCACTCCCAAATTCTCTCCCCTCCTCTTCCAAAGGCACTGACTCTGCTGGGTTCAGTTCCACGGAGGCCGCTAGCCCACAGGAACCTCACTCGAGTGCCTATTCATCAGGTGCTCGTCCAGACAACGAATGCCAATGGGATATTCAACCACGGGAGCATCACACCAAAGCTTGATCCTGTCCTCACCTGACATCCAATCACCGGGTCTTCTCCTTAGCCCAGGGACACCCAGGCCAGTTCTAGTGCCCACCTGCCCTTCTGACTGAGGTCAGCTCAGATCGCAAGGCTCACAAGATACTCCCTCTCTAGCCTCACACAAAGAATGGGCACTAGGGCTGCTGGGGAGGTCACAGAACCAGACTGCAGCACCTCTAGAGCGGAAATGGAGGAGAGGGGAGAGGAAGAGGGACCAAAATCTCCTGCGGCCAGTTATTCTCATCAAAGAGGTCTACGATAAACAGAACAACTTGCATTTATATAGCACCTTTCACAACCTCAGGACATCCCAAAGCACTTTACAGACAATTAAGTACTTTTGAAGTGTAGTCACTGTTGTAATGTGGCAGCCAATTTGCATACAGCAAGATCCCACATACAGCAACATGATAATGGCCAGATAATCTGTTTTAGTCATGTTGGTTGAGGGATTAATATTGGCCAGTCATACCGGGGGCAAACTCCCCTGCTCTTCTTTGAAATAGTGCTAAGGGATCTTTCATGTCCACCTGGGAGGGCAGACGGGGCCTCGGTTTAACATCTCATTCAAAAGATGGCATTTCCAACACTGCAGCATCTCCCTCAATATTGCACTGGAGTATCAGCCTGGATTATATGCTCAAGTCTCTAGAGTGGGACCTGAACCCACAACCTTGTGGCTCAGAGGTGAGATGTGCTACCCATTGAGCCAAAGCTGACACTGTGAAAGAGAAGAATGTAGCTTAAATTAAATAAAGCAGTTAGTCAACGAGTCAGATACAAGAATATAGGGCAAAACAACCGGGCTAGAGAAACAAGGGAGTGGCATTTTGGTTGACTCTAGCTGCCTTACATGAAGAACTAGTCTGAGCTTACAGGACCAACACCATTGCAATCCTGGAATCTCTTAAACCCAATTGTGAAAGTGTGGAGTACAAATAACAAGTGGCACTAGATCAAGGGGAGATCAAACAGCTAATGCTGGCACCAGACAGGCACACGTTTGCACTGTGCCAATACTGGTATCATAGTGCTATGAGCCCAATCCTTGGTGGGGGGATGGGATTTGCTTTCGTTCTACTGACATACTAATATGGAGGTGGGGGGGTAATACTGCCCCTGCTCTTCCTTAGTATGCGTTTGAGACTCAATTTGCTATAGTATTGTAGCAATGTGACTAGGCCCGAAAATTCTCTGATTGTATGTACACAATGCACACTAACTTACACAACAACTTGCATTTATACGGGGCCTTTAACATAGTAAAACGTCCCAAGGAGTTTCACAGGAGTGTTATCAGAGAAAATTTGACACATAAGGAGATATTAGGACAGGTGACCAAAAGCTTGGTCAAAGAGGTAGGTTTTAAAGGTCATCTTAAAGGAGGAGAGAGAGATAGAGAGGCGGAGAGGTTTAGGGAGGGAATTCCAGAGCTTAGGACTAGACCGCCAATGGTGGAGCAATGAAAATCGGGGATGTACAAGAGGCCGGAATTGGAGGAGCGCAGAGATCTCGGAGAGATGTAGGGCTGAAGGAGGTCACATATACGAGAGCTGTCAAAAACTGGACGAATCACAGGTGTGAGATATTCAGTGGCGAGCCATGTACCTGAGGCAACACATTGCACTAAAAACACAAGCATGGTTCAAAGTTCCAAAGTGCATCGTCACACCGGCTGTAGTGGATGGCTAAATGGCAGCAATATATTCCACTCTCCCTTTCTTATTTTAGCTCACCCGGCTGTGGGATTTCCAAGTGCTTTTTTCATGTTTTCTTTCAACGGAGAGCATCAGGCAACTATGGAGAATGCGCTGTCCCTGCATTCAAAAGAATTATGAAAGTTCTCTATCAAAACTATAGGCTATACTGCACTAGCGAGAACTAGGGAGGAAATAAAGAAAGCAAATGATTGCTGTCGGTCATTTTTTTGTTGATGAACATCACCTCAGAGACTTAACAAGAGAGAGAAAATTTTGGAGACAGATAGAAAGGGAAGAAAAGGTCACAATCTGTAGATTCCCTCTCAGGCCTTTATACTCCCTCTTCTCCTCCCACCGCAGCGATCTCCTCCAGCTATACATCAGATATGCACCCTCTAGTTCTGGTTTACTCCTTGGTCCCCATTCCCTCTGCTCCACCATCATGCTGGTTCTGTTTCAACCACTACCCTCTCCCGCCCTCTGCCACTCCTTGCCTGAACCTTCTGCCTTGCAAACACTGAGTTACAGCTGACACCTTAACCTATACAGGCAAGTAATGATGTTGGCCAATCTGTAACCTGGCTGGACATTCCCCAGCCATTGAGAAAGGTCTACCAACCAGAACTAAAGGCGGGAATCACAACTTTAAGATATCTGCACAGACGATGAGTTGGAACTTGCCAATTGCTTGTCTCTAGGTGCCAGGGGTGACCACCACCAAGAAGGAGATCAGAGTATCACACAGCTGCTTCTTTGATAAGCAGCTCTGTAACATAAGTGCAGTAGTAAGGTTGGGGGAGTGCACTACAATTGCCCTTGGGCTATGGAGGGAGAAAAACAATCAGCCAGTGTTCCCGCTCATGAACCAGCGACACTTCTTGGAAAGTGGGCGCATGTGAATGTCGGGCGAGGTCAGGATCAAGCTCAGCTCTGCTGCCTTCCATAATTGAACAGGCTGCCAGAGTCTAGCCTGGCACATGAGAATGGCCATTTGGATGAGGCACTGGCCACTGTCAAACTTTACACCAGGAATGAGTCAGTGTTTTCAGGAGAGAAAAGGGGAAAAGTTGGAGGGGGTGGGGGACAGGGAAATGATTTGAGAAATAGGAGTTGCATCTGGGATAAACAAAGGTCCTCCAGAAAGCAGCTGCTGTTGGCCAATCAGTGAATCAAACCACCGTGAGACGGTTAGACACTCAGCAACCCATCGAGCACAGACCTGGGAACTTTCTGCATTCCGTTCACTTGGGAGATTTGATAGGTCGAAGTGTGCTCGAGCACAGAAATACAGATGGTAGAAGTCAAATGTAAGCAAATGTGAGCCATTTGCTGAGAGCTCTCAATACGGTATATGTGCCACCAAACAATATTTATTTTAACAATTTCTTTGTGAATTTTACGTGCTTCAAAGTGAGGGATGTTAGCGCTGGGGAATGGGTACCCAGTGTCAGCATCACTGTTGAGATACAGACCAGCCATGATCTAATTGAATGATGGAACAGGCTCGAGGTGCTGAATGGCCTACTCCTGTTCTTACGTTCCTCTCCAGCACCCCTGGGTCAGTTATAGCACAGGCTAGATGCAGAATAAAGTTCCCTCTACCCTGACCCAACAACATGCCTTAACACCAATCTCCAAAGAGCACCTCCTACTACATTGGTGTAACATTCTTTTTCATTAGTAATGTAAAGAAGCTTCCTCTACATTAAGCACTTCCAGGTCAGGCACAGCATGGTATTTAGAGAGTAAAGCTCGCTCTACTCCACCTTGACAATGTGCCTTAATCTCAATCCCAGAACAGCAACTCAAGAGAGTCAATTCCCTTCTAGGCCAGAAAAGGAATGATTGAGAGGAAATTAGAAAAAAATAATAAAATAAGCCCTGATTCTGAAGTGTAAAGAAAGAAAGATCTTGCATTTATACAGTGTCTCATAGCACTTTACAACCAATGAAGTACTTTTGAAGTGAAGTCACTGATGTAATGTAGGAGAACTTGGGAGAAGCACAAACTGTAGGGCAATTTGCAAGCAGCATGTTCTGTAGTTCATTGTAACATCAAGGCACATTGCTGGAAGTTCCTCAGTTTCCCAGGATGTTCCGCTGAATGCCTTTTACATAAACAATTTCTTTTTTTTGGAGGAAATACGTCTGGAGTTGAACTCTCCAGATGTGAAATATGGCAAGCACTTCATTATTTTTCTTTTGCGATCCTGAAGTATTTATCCACCAGCTCTGGAAAGCTGGGGCCTAGAGAGCCTTATCATTGACTTTGCACTTGTCCACATTGAATGACATTTGCTGCTCTTCAGCCCAGCTCTCCAGTCTATCCAGATCCATTTTTCCATCATCTGCAAACTTAGGGACTTTTGTTTCTGTCCCCACCAAATAATTTATATGTATTATAAACAGCAGCGGCCCAGTCAATCAGTTTGTAGTTCTTGACTTACGCGTTCTGCATATATTCCTTGTACGTCTTCTTATTGAACATGTTTGCTGTGACTATGGGGCCACGCACGTGAGTTGGGGCATGTCTGTTATGGTGTGTTTACATTGGAAACAGTTCTACAAAGTGCTAACGCTGCTGACGATCTGAATTTGACACAATTAAATGAGGGATGGAATTAGAAGCACTGGCGACAAAATTAAAGCCACAAAAATGACACACGGACAGTTGTTCAACGGCTGCAATCATGACTTTAATTTTCTGACCTGTACACTTCTTCCTGATGACAGGTAAGGTTCACTAATGTGAAAACTGGATCACTAGTCGATATCAATGGACTAAAACCTCAACCTCGCAGCATCGACAAGATGGGAGAGTCTGAGGCATCTGTTTGGCGCTGGTGGTATATTACTTTCTGCTGTGCAGGGAGAAACCATTCCTTGAAAACTGAGATGATTCATCCTCCCCAGTGTTTAATGATGTGGAGAGTGGGAACTTTTGTCAACAAGAACAACAAAAACTTGCATTTATATAGCACCTTTAACATGGTAAAACGTCTTAAGGCGCTTCACAGGAGTGTTATCAAACAGAATTTGACACCGAGCCACATGAGGAGATAATAGGACAGGTGACCAAAAGCTTGGTTTTGAGGAGAATCTTGAAGGAGGAGAGAGAGGTAGAGAGGGGAGAGTTTTAAGGAGGGAATTCCAGAGCTTAGGGCCTAGGCAGCTGAAGGCACGGCCGCCAATGATGGAGAGATGAAAATCAAGGTTGCGCAAGAGACCAGAATTGGAGGAGCGCAGAGATTGCGGAGGGTTGTAGAGCTGGAGGAGGTTACAGAGATAGGGAGGGGCGAGGCCATGGAGGGATTTGAAAACAAGGATAAGAATTTTAAAATCGAGGTGTTGCCGGACCGGGAGTCAACGTAGGTCAGCGAGCACAGGGGTGATGGGTGAACGGGAGCTGGTGCGACTTAGTTCAGAGATCTCAAATCACTTTAAACTGATTTCCGTGTTCAGGCCTCATGTACCATGCTTCCAGGCCCTGCGTGGGCTGGCGCCAAAATCATAAGCGGCTAACCCATGCTTGTGTCATGTGCAGTTTGACAAAAAAAAAATGAAACAATTCCATCTTATTTTAGCTTTGCAGAAGTTCTTCTAATTCAGTCACTGGTCATAAGGAGTTTAAAAAAGAAAAGTTGCTACAGTCTGAATCTTACCCCAAGTTTAACTCAATACAAATGCTGCAAGATGTTTTAAGCTGCCTGCAAGGCTTGAGGGAGGGACAAGCTGGCTTTGAACAAGCACAGACTGTATGATTTGTGTAGTTACATCTATGACAGTCGGTTGTTTTTCAATGTGGTTGACAGTTATTCAAATTCAGTGAGTCTTTGGGAATATTTAAGGAGATATAACTGCTTGAATCGGAGAGTCAGCTTGAAAATTGCAAGAGATTCAATTTTGACTTCTCACTGCTTTTGCAGTGGTACGAAGTACAGAATTTAACACAGAGCCACATAAGGAGATAGTAGGACAAGTGACCAAAAGCTTGGTCAAATAGGTAGATTTTAAGGCGAATCTTAAAAGGGGAGAGAGAGGGCGAGAGGGGAGAGTTTTAAGGAGGGAATTTCAGAGTTTAGGGCCCAGGCAGCTGAAGGCACGGCTGCCAATGATAGAGCGATGAAAATCGAGGTTGCATGAGAGACCAGAATTAGAGGAGCGCTGAGATTTCGGAGGATTGTAGAGCTGGAGGAGGTTACAGAGATAGGGATATTCCCAAAGACTCACTGAATTTGAATAACTGTCAACCACATTGAAGAAATACATGTATAAAAATGACCTATAAATTGTTAACATTTAGGTTATGCCTTTCAAGGAGGTAGAAAGAAGGATTTCTACTGTAAATAGAAATGTATTATATTACTGTTATTTATTTGCTTGTTCATCTTTTGTTAAATAAATTCATTTAATAATTTTAACCTAAAATGAGGTCTGATGTTCTGATGCTCTACCACTTATCGAGAAGGCCAATCTAAAATCATTAACAGAAATGTTGTTCTATTTGTTATCCTGTTCACTACCAAAATATTAAAGCTAGTGAAGACGCTCTCAAAAGTATAGGGAGTTGGGACTTACTGATTAGAATGATCTAGAATATGAAAGTGGAAAAAATCTAGAGTAAGAAAGGTGGAAAAGACCCAAAGCGTAACACATTCGCTGTGCCATGCTTGTGCTGCGGTCAATGCGCTGACGTTACGACCCGTCCCATACATCGCTGCATTCTCATCACAACGCAACTGTGGCACGGGCACTGAATCTGGCCCATTGGGAGAGGTCATAGTTCATAGCACCAGATTAACGAGCCAGGGAAACGTGGCTCTGTGCTGCTGTCAGGTGTGAGGAAGCTGCTAAAATTACACTTGCCAGAAAGGACAGGAGCATCTTTAAGCGCAGAAATCACAATCAAGAGTTTCTGGGTGCTAGTGTGGCTGGGCTCCGACTCAGCACAAACCAACAGTGGTTGTCAACTACTTTTGAAGTTACTGCTTTAAGTTACCCTGTTTTTTCACTGCCAATAGTCACTACATAACTTTCATCCAATTACTGTGCCCATTATCACTGAACCACGCAACAGTATCAAGTCACTTCATTATTTTTGATGTAACAGTCATCCATCCATCAAATTATATATGCACAGACAGCTCATTTACATAATATTTTGCTTGGAAACAGATACTCATCTGATTTTGTTTTGCCCAGTTCATCACAGCCAAGACCTTGCTATCCAACCAGTTCCACTCAAAATTCATAGAATAGAATCATAGAGTCATACAGCACAGAAGGAGACCATTTGGCCCACTGTGTCTGTGCCAGCTCTTTGAAAGAAATATCCATTTAGTCCCACTCCCCCGCTCTTTTTCCATAGCCCTGCAATTTTTTCCTTTTCAAGTATATCTCCAATTCCCTTTTGAAAGTTACTATTGAATCTGCTTCCACCGCCCTTTCAGGCAGTGCGTTCCAGATCATAACGACTCGCTGCGTAAAAAAATTCTCCTCATCTCCCCCCTCTGGTTCTTTTGCCAATTATCCTAAATTCCCCACTAATCTCTCAGACAAAGCTGAAAATGCAATGATAAAATTAAACACAAATATCAAACAAATTGTAGCACTATAGCAGCACTAGGCCAGCTTATCAAGCTTCATTTTAACATATTAGCAAAGTGCTGACAAGACAATCCACAACCTTGGTGCATAGAAAGACACGTCAAAGTGCTTTACAGGGGGAAATGACAAGAATGGACACTCAACACGAGGGAGAGGAGGGACATAAAGGTCAGGGGCGGTGGGGCAAAATCACGGTCAAAAAGAAGAATTTTTAAGAGGTTTTTAAACAAGGGATAAAGGTGGTAAGACAGAGGGGTGTAGGGATAGAGCTCCAGAGGGCGGGGAGTGGTGGGATTGTGGTTGTCAGTCTGGCCCCCTCTGATGGTACAGCAGAGACCCAGTTGTAAGCTGATTTCCGGGCAGCGGATGGTGTGTTTAGGGGGGCATACTGTTGGAGGAGTTCACTGAGATATGGTGGGGGATTTGAATGAGGAGAGTTTTTTTTTTAAAATGTAAATACAGCTCTCCCCCATGACTCTCTAGCTGAATTCACACATCTGCTGGATCCATTTCATACTTCACTAAGGGCTAATTGCAAAACACAGAAGATAAATAAATAATTAATAATGGTCCAAAAATGCTGGAATGCAACTCTGCCCCTGGTGACCTGCAGTCCCCTCACTAGGGGCTCTCTACATGTTCAGTGTTTAGTAACAAAAAACTGCACTCAGTTCTGTATATATATATATGACAAATGAATGTTGTAATGAAATAATAAGCGATTAATTATTTAAATAACGATGAATATAATTTTCAGACCACATTTTAATGATCCAATTTCCCTCTGAGTGTACATTCCAGTTTGGAAAATGAGTTTAAAATGTCAATTAATTTTATAAAAGGATATAAACGGTACAAATGTACACAATAACAGCCAAGCAACCCGACTGACAAGGTTCTGAAGTTTGCTCCAGGCTTGTCAATTCCCCCCTGAATCAATATTGCTGATTCTTTTAATTCAAAATGCATTTGATTTAATGGTCGAATATTCAATTAATCGCTCGCGCCTCTCGATTAATAGTGCAGCATCTCCACATCATAATTAACCTTCAGCAGCCCAGAGTGACAGGTCCAATGAAATCAAAATTGGATTTGCAAAAAAAAAATTAATTTTTACAAAGAAAAAAATGATCTTAGATTTAAATTCTCTATGAATTGACCCCCCACCAAAGAAAAATACACGTTCAAATTGCTTTTTACCACATGTGTCAGTAACATCTCAAAATGCAACGAATTCCTTTCAACAGCACAGGCTGTAATGTGGGCAAAACAAATAGAGGTGGCTACACTGACAGGAGAAAACCGCACAGAAAACAGCTCGGGAATATTTGGGTTTCTGCTTTAAAAGTGGGAGGGAGGTGGTTAGCGAAGCTCACAGTGTTTGAGTCCCGGCTCCTCGTTTGTGTCCATCCCATAAGGTGTCGCTGTTCGACTCTGAGAGGGACCAAATGACTGGTTTGCCCACACGGTCGTGCCGTGAAATGCCCTCACTTTTCTACTGATTGTGTGAATTTGCTCCCTGGTCCGAAGAAACGGGGATGGTGGAAGAGGGAGAGAAAGAGCAGGAGCCATCCACAGAGCAATTTAAATCGGATCACTCCAGCAATTATAAGACACAGGCAATAATCAAAACATCACCACCCCTTTAATATGCAACTAGCTAACCACAAATATGCATCTCGCTACCAAACACAAAACAACTTGATTGCCTTATTCTGATGTTGATAATCGTACAGCCGCAGGGCGATTTACAAATGTCATCTCCGCCAATCCACATCATGGTCAAAGTTTTGAATGTGTGTGTCATTTTTTTTCCCCAAGTCTCGCTTTAACGTATGATTTTATAAATCGGAGCAGCAAAAATCAAATCAAATGTGACATTCAGTCTCCTTGCTACTAATAATCCACTAGAAAATACCCCTGTTCCAACAAGTTTCATAAATGCAACATATGCACCTGTTTACCAACAGCGTTCAAAGATTTGCAAGTCTCCCATTCAAATAATTTCCAAATTAAGTCACATTACAATTAATAAAATATCAATTTAACGGACGCAACGGCAGCAGTTTGCTTGCATCCAGGAGTTAGTGCAAAATTACATTTGCAGAAAAAAAAATCTCACAGCGATGAAAAGAAATTAATACAAAAATAAATAGAGGAGAAAAAAAAAAGATGCAACAAAAAAAAAATGCACAGAGAGAAGATTAAAGTAGAAACCGCGATCTTTAAAAGCCTGGAGATGATTATATACACACTGAAACTGATTGACAGATCGTGTTAAATTCACGGCAAGATACCGAAATCTATCTTGTCTGGGACAGCAGACAGCGATCAGACCGGTTCTGTTATCAGTATTACTAGACTGCAGTATTTATAGAAAATTAAAGGCACGCTGCACGGTCCTAATGATGTTTCCTTGCTCCGGGTGATGGTAAACTTCCAGTCCCCCTCTCCCTTGCTTACCTTGGCGGCTGCATGTAACTGTCGCCCGGCTGGGTGTGATGACAGCTCCCGGCGCTCCTCTTTCCTCTTTCCACAAAACCCTTGGGCTGGGAAAAAGAAGCTTGTCTTAGGAATTTTTTTTTGCCCCCCTCCTTCCTCTCTTGGTTTTTTTTTATGTGTGTGTTTGGTAAAAAGGGGTTATACAGGCACGATCGTCCCTTTTCTGGCCAACATTGAGCCCACCAGGTCCTGGCTCTGGGGGGTTTGCACACAGCCTGTGATATAGAAACGGCAGAGAAATGAAGGAGAGCGAGAGACAGACTTTCAACAACATCCACGTGTTAAGAGCTTCGTTAAAATGCAGAGCGGGAGAGAGCGAGAAGCTGCAGCAAACACTGGGAGTGCGATTCATTTGATCCACGACCACAATATGTGTCATCAACTGGGAGAAATGGACGTGGGAAGAAAAAAAAGCTTAACAAACACAAGAGAGAACCATTTAAGTACAATACACACACACACACACGCGGTGTGACAAGTGGACACTGCAGTGAGAAAGGAGCAACCTGATCTCCAAAATGCTCGACTGCATTGAGATGCTTTTCCACTTTTAGTTAAACTCACCAATGCGAAATAAAAAATCTCCACATAAACTTTGACAAGACTTTTTTTTGAGAGGGTGGGGAGGAAGGTCGTAAATATAGTCTCAGAAATATGTGTGTGCAATATAAAAATGTTTTTAAAAATCGATGTATCCATACCAGCTCTACTATCATTATCAATAGATCACATCAGCTAAATGAATTTTCAAAAATAAATAATTAATTGCTGTGATTGGGTAGTTGACTGTGCTCAACTGGTTATGACAGAACTGTGACATTTATTAGTTTCATCGAATCCATTATTTAAGTATGTGTGTATGTGGGAGGGGGAGTGGGAGTCACTGGCATTTTGGGCAAGTATTCAGCCTACAAGAGAAAGACGCCCCAAAGCGCTTTATAAGTGCAGTCACTATTGTGATGTAGGGAAGCTCGGTGCCATTTCTATTGTTGCTACGTCGATACGTTGCACACAAATGACATGAAACTTTTCCACAACACCGTGATACGAATGATGTCCCAAGATACAGGTGGTTGCATCTTGTATTTACAAACAGAAAGCTGCACCACTAGGTAACTATCAGGGACAGAAGCCCTGGCTGATTTCTTGTCCCTCCCTAGCCAATTGTAATATCCCAAATGCAGGTGACATAAGGGTCAGTCAGACCTGTGTATGACTACCCCCTCCCCCCCCCCCCTCCACCCCCCCTCCCACCATATCATTGACTAGTTTGCCGCCATTCGCAGCCCAGACACACATGAAGAATGGGCATTTGGCCAAGGTTGAGGAGAATATCAGACACTCATGGAAACATGCCTCAGCAGGAGTCAGCACCTTCAGGAGGGGAGCAGTGAAAAGGGAAGAACATCCCAAGAAAGAAATTAAAGAGAAAGCTGTGCCAATAAACTTCCAACACTGATGATAGCATTTTAACAGATACCAACCCATGCAACAAAGTGTCTCTTTCATGCCCAGACCACGCTGTGCCATTTGTTGTCATGGATTTTTCTTTGTGAATATTCACTGTCAATTCTTTTTTTTTGAGAATATACACTCATCGGCTGGATATCTGCTGGACAGGGTTACCAGCCTGAGAGGAGACCAGTGAAAAAAGATCAGACACTTTTCCGGAGGGCAGAAAACTCTGAGGGTAAACACCTCCAGCTGTTTAAGGGAACTTCCTGAAGTGCAGTACAGCCAGCTCCCCAGTGCTCTGCTTGGTCTGATTCTGAGCCATACAGAGCAGGAAGGTCCCAGCTTTGACCCTTGGCCTGTGTTGACCAGAGCTGGGGTGGTGACAGAGTGGCTACAATTGGCATCCCTACCCTTGGGCTAAAAAAGGGGTAAAAACAGGATTTCTGTCCTTGGTCACTATCTAGTGTTGGTCACTAATGCTGGTCTCTATCTAGTGTTGGTCACTATCTAGTGACCCCTTGCTGAAAAGTACAAGGATGAGGCTCACATGTGATGCCTCACACTTAGAAAATATCCATTTTGGTGAGTTGCTAAGCTGGCTGGCACCCATGGACCAAAGCTTGACATTCGTCAAAACCTTGAGAGAGAAAAATAGAAGAGAAAAAGGTGTAGCATAGCAGAGACCTGTGGGAAGATTTGCCCTTTTGGTTTGGAAAGATACAAAACAGAGTACACATCTTTGCTAGGGGACACAATTCCAAGCAATGATTTGCTTGAGGATCACTCTTGCAGAGACACCATTAGACTTATTTTTAACAACATGGTCATACCTACTCCAGCATGCTCCTTTCTAAAACATGGTGGAAAGCTCCCCCCCCCATTCCTTCCCCAAATGCGGCAAAATGTCCTCCACATTCTTCTTTCCCCAAAACACAGACATGCAACATCCATCTCCTTTTCCTTCTGCAAACAAAGCCATGTGTTCTTGGGTTTTATTTACAGGATAAAAACTCTCATCTCTTGTGAGGGTTGTGACTGAACTACTTTCTCACCATCCACATCTTGGTTCTTGGGAAAGTAACCAGCGATTGAATGGTTCTTTTCTCTTCTATAACATGCCCCGCAATTGACCCAATTTGTCTAATTTTTGATTCAGGATTCAGTTTGGCTTTCCTCGTCATACAGTGCATGGTAATTGTCAGAAAAACAAATGCCAGGCCATAACAATAGCCCCAGTTCTATCACTAGAAGATGGGGCTTTAAAACCAGAGCCCCAATTCTCTCACCAAGAGAGAGGGCCATATACTAGAGCTCTGGTTATCTCACCAGGAGGTAGGGCTGTATCACTGTAGCCTGATTCTCTCACTAGGCAATAGGGCCATGTACTAGCACCTTGATTATCTCAATAGGAGATAGGGCTACAGCACTAGAGACCCAGTTCTCTTGCTAGGAGGTAGGGTTGTAATGCTAGAGCTCTGATTCTTGCGCTAGGAGATGGAACCAAAACACTGCAGCTCCGATGCTCACCAGAACTTAGGAGTAAAACACTGGACCCCTGATTCTCACTAGGACTAAGGGTTTAAATGCTTGTAGCCCTGATTCATACTGAGATAGGACTGTAACACGAGAGATCTGATTCTCTCACTGGGGTTGGGGAATTGGACTACTGTGGTGTAGCCCTAACTCCAACTTTCACTCCCATCTAGCAAGACTCTGCTCTGAAAGCACAACCTCACTGAATCTGCCTATTTTTAAAAAATTGCCAAAAACTTTGTGTTCAGGAGTATTGGAATGGATTACTCACACATAGTACCAAGCAATGAGGCTAGGAATTATACCCCTTGCCATGCAATGAGCACAGGCATGTATTGAATCGGACACAAAAGACATAAAAGCATTGATTGCCTGGAATCCCAATTAACAGCAGTCAAACCAACAGCATACAAACCGACAGCCACCAGCATTTAATTATGTGTTTCTCTTTAATTATTAGTGACCAACTAAGGCGATTCATTCTGTCACATGGAGCCATTTTAAGGTGCTATTCAATTAGTCAGATACTTGTCAGGGCCTATAATGGTCAGATTTTAATTAATTTAATGAAGGTCAAACTTCTGATTACATGCTTCACTCTTTTAAGAACATAAGAACATAAGATATAGGAGCAGGAGTAGGCCATACGGCCCCTCAAGACTGATCCGCCATTCAATCAGGTCATGGCTGATCTTTGACCTCAACTCCACTTTCCCGTCTGATCCCCATATCCTTTGATTCCCCTAGAGTCCAAAAATCTATCCATCTCAGCTTTGAAGATATTCAATGACTCAGCATCCAGGGCCCTCGGGAGTACAGAATTCCAAAGATTCACAACCCTCTGCATGAAGAAATTCCTCCTCATCTCAGTCTTGAATAGCTGACCCCATATCCTGCGATTATGCCCCCTAGTTCTAGGCTCTCTAGCTAGGGGAAACAATCTCTCAGCATTTACCCTGTCAAGCCTCTCATAATCTTATATGTTTCAATGAGATCACCTCTCATTCTTCTGAACTCCAGAGAATATAGGCCCATTCTACTCAACCTCTCCTCATAGGACAACCCTCTTAGCCCAGGAATTAATCTGGTGAACCTTCGTTGCACCACCTCTAAGGCAAGCATTTCATTCCTTAGATAAGGAGACCAAAACTGTATGCAGTACTCCAGGTAAGATCTCACCAATACCCTGTACAACTGTAGTAAGACTTCCTTACTCTTGTACTCCAAACCCCTTGCAATAAAGACCAACATGCTATTTGCCTTCCTAATTGCTTGCTGTACCTGCATACTAACTTTTTGTGTTTCTTGTACGTGGACACCCAAGTCTCTCTGAACACCAACATTTAATAGTTTCTCACCATTTAAAAAATATTCTGTTTTTCTATTCTTCCTACCAAAGTGAATAACCTCACATTTCCTCACATTATACTCCATCTGCCACATTTTTGCCCACTCACTTATCCTGTCTATATCCCTTTGCAGACTCTTTGTGTCCTCCTCACAGCTTACTTTCCCAGCACCTAAACTGTGCTAACAGGACACCCTGATTTGATAGAAATCTTCCGTAACTATTGTCTTATCAAAGCTAGACAGAATGACCCATTCATACTGGTAAACTTGACCTATGAATGCCCACTCAGCACCAATCCTTGAGTTAGGAACAACTGGTGTTCCCAATGAGTCCTTTGTTTGTCTTAACTCTCCCAGTATTAGCCCACCAACAACCATATTGTCTGTGCTCAGCAAATCTGACCATCGCCTTTACTGCAATAAAGGAAAGACGCCTTGGAAGCTTCACTGAATAAGTAATTAAAAGTAAATAAGTAATGCAAGTAAATTAAACTTGCATTTACATAATGCTTTGTCACGTCAAAACACCTCAAAGAGTTGAACGCATATTTTATGATTTTATCATGAAGGAGTGGAGTGCTGCCCTGTCAAGTACTCCTAGGACAGATACAGTACAGCTAGATGTAGAGATAAGCTCTCTCTACACTGCCTCAACCTCCAGTTCCCACATCATCTAGTCTAGGTAGTTCTGCCTGGATTGCCAATTAATGCTGAATTTGGGGCAGTTTGCACTGTGGCACTAGGAAATGGATTAAGCCTGTTCAAACTCATTTCACATATAACCCTTACAGACACTTTTAGCCCATCCATCTGGGCTTGCTGTGAACCCAGGTCCCAGAGGTGAAGGTCCACTACACAACCACAGTCCCCAGAAGGGCATTTCAGTGCTAGTTTGCAGTGAAATTAATGGATGCTTACTTCTTTGACGCAGCAGATTTCCATCTGTTCCTCTCAATTAAACATCCACCTGTCTCTTTAGGATTATTGAACTTCCTCAAGTCAAGGAGCTTCTACAGAATGCATTCTAAATGATGCTTGTTCCCTCTAGAAAATCATATAACATCTTACAATGGGTGCTGGCTCATTTATCTGTCCAAGTACCACCCCCTATTTAGTAGCAATAGATTGGATGCAAACCTTAGGGAGACAGAGCCAGCATGGGCCAAGCACAATCTTGGCCAGGTATCAAGTGTTCTGCAACTGCCAACAACAGCATGCCAGGTGTTCTGTACGCACCTCGGACTGGTAACCATAGAAACAATGATTCCTGTGCCTCCCGCGGTGACATCGAAGAAGAAATGATGACCATTGTGGTGTAGAAGGAGCCAAGCCAAGATGAGCTTGAGCCAAACCAGAGATTTTGTATAGACTGTAATGGGAAATTCTCAGGAAGTGTCTATTCTCTGTTAAGAACACGGCAGTATGTTGCACTCATGACAGTTATACACCTGTCTGACCTTCCCTTGGTGTTACAGTAGCAAACCATAGTCATTCTGATCTTCATTTGGTCAATTTTTATGTTCATCAAGGTGAGTGATGATAGTGCTGGGGAATGAAACACTTTCTCATTCACAGTGCCCAGTTTCAGCATCAAACATTTCCAAGTCAAGTACAGAAAAAGATTAGATTTAGAGTAAAGCTCCCTCTATTCTGCCACAACAATGTGCCTCAGCTGCAACCTCAGAAAGGTATCGCCCCCTCCCCCGCCACCTCCTGCACCAGAACGGAAGGGAAAGTAAATGGGGGTGGAGGGGAGGGGGGAAAAGTCACCATTCTCTCTACATTCCTCAGGTCTCTATCACACAACAACTTAGGCACATTCAGGAACATTGGGTTTGTGAAAGCTTCCCGCCACTGTCATCTTTAACAAGAGACCGTACCGTACAACTGAAAAATTGGTTTGATAGAACCTAGTGGATCAAACAAGAGTGAAACTGATGGACGAAACCTCCCATCTAGGCAACCTACTCCCAGGCATCTGACAATGATGTTCCTGAGTCCATAGAATCATAGAATGATGCAGCACAGATGGAGGCCATTCGGCCCATCGTGTCTTTGCCGGCTCTCTGAAAGAGCTACCAATTAGTCCCACTCCCCTGCTCTTTTCCCATAGCCGTGCAATTTTTTTTCCTTTCACGTATATATCCAATTCCTTTTGAAAGTTACTGTTGAATCTGCTTCAATTATCCTTTCAGGCAGTGCATTCCCGTTGTGTGAGATAAGTTATCTTTTATTTTCCCTCCATTCAGATTCTATCTCCGATCCTGTATCTGACCAGAGCTGATGGAGACTTTTAAAAATTTCATTCTTGGGATTTGGGCATTGCCGTCATTTATTGCCCATCACTAATGGTGGTGAGGTCTTCTTCTTGCGCCACTGCAGTCCGTGTGGTGAAGGTGCCCCCACAATGCTGTTAGGTAGGGAGTTCCAGGATTCTGACCCAGCGACAATGGGAGTAGAGGGAGCTTTTAATGCTGCAGGTATATCTGATCTCCGAGCACTTGTTGTGGACATTGGGTGCCTTAAAACAGGAAGGTGTTCTATTGCCCACTGCTAACATTCTTCACCTTGATGAGCATGAAAGCCACAAAATAAATGGTCACAGTTATTATAACTTATTATCTGCGATCAATTGGCATCCTAGCCTTTAGTGGTGCCTACTATTGCATTGAAATCATATTAAAGCTCATATTGGCACCAGCTATTTCTATTCCCAGTGGCTTTGTCAAAAATGTTTTCCAGTCATACAGTACAGCCTCTTGTTAAAGATGATAGTAGGTGGCAGTTTTCACAAGCCGAATTTCCCTGTACGTGGACAAGTTGTTTTGTAACAGAGGTTAAGCCATCATTGCCAGCTGTCACCCTCAAGAAGGTTAATCTGGAAATAATTAATATATGACTGCAGCCCATCCACTGATCTGACCTGGAGTGTCTTCCCTTTTGTTGTGTTATGTTCGCCAGGGGGTGGGCGGAGGGGGGAGGGGGAGGGGGAAGGGAGTAGTTCACTGTAATCTTCAGGTTTACTTCACTCTTCCATATGCTTCAAATCTTGTTCTCCTGGGGGATACCAGCACAGGGAATCCCTGCCTGGCTGTCACCATCTGAATATCATGGAAAAGTCGACTTATTTCCCAAAAAGTGTGCGGATAACTGGATTAATTTACCGGGCTGTGTGATTCACCAAATATTAAGCATCCCCATTCAGTACATGGCATCGTGAAGAATATGAGCATTTGTAGATGTAGATGGAAGAAGAGAGAGAGAAAGAATCAATGCCAGTTTGGGAAAAGAAAAAAAGCAAGAGACAGCAGTTCTAAATTACATAAATGTTATTGTAATATAAATGAAGGACGTTCTTTAATTTGTTGTTGGTATGTAAGCTGCACTGGCGGGGCAGTATTTATTGCCCATCCCTAGATGCCCTGAGAGTTTTAATAGAACTCTGCTACCCGTATCCTAACTCGCACAAAGACCCGCTCACCCATTACCCTGCGCTCGCTGTCCTACATTGGCTCCCGGTCCAGCAATGCCTCGATTTTAAAATTCTGATCATTATTTTCAAATCCCTCCATGGCCTCGCCCCTCCCTATCTCTGTATCCTGCTCCAGCTCCATAACCCTCTGAAATCTCTGCGCTCCTCCAATTCTGTTCTCTTGAGCATTCCCGATCTTATGCCTCAAATGCATCCCTGATTTTCTTTGCTCCACTACTGGCGGCTGTGCCTTCAGCTGCCTAGGCCCTAAGCTCTGGAATTCCCTCCCTGAACCTCTCTGCCTCTTTACCTCTCTCTCCTCCTTTAAGATGCTCCTTAAAACCTACCTCTGACCAAGCTTTTGGTCATCTGTCCAAATGTCTTCTTATGTGGCTTGGTGTCAAATTTTGTATGTTAATGCTCCCGTGAAGCGCCTTAGGACATTTTACTACGTTAAAGGCGCTATATAAATGCAAGTTATTGTGGCACTGGAGTCACATGAAGGCTACACCAGAAGGACATTAATGAACCATTTACAATTATGGAATCATAGAATCGTAGAAAGGTTGCAGCACGGAAGGAGGCCATTCGGCCCATTGAGTCCGCACCGGAGTACTTATCCAGTTCCCTTTTGAAGGCCATGATTGAATCTGCCTCCGCCACCCCCTCGGGCAGTGCATTCCAGATCCTAACCACTCGCTGTGTAAAAAAGTTTTTCCTCATGTCACCATTGGTTCTTTTGCCAATCACCTTAAATCTATGCCCTTCCACCATTGGGAACAGTTTCCCTCTATCTACTCTGTCTAGACCCATCATGATTTTAAATACCTCTATCAAATCTCCTCGCAACTGTCTCTATTCCAAGGAGAACAACCCCAGCTTCTCCAGTCTATCCACGTAACTAAAGCCCTCATCCCTGGAGTCATTCTAGTAAATCTCTTCTGCACCCTCTCTAAGGCCTTCACGTCTTTCTTAAAGTGCAGTGCCTAGAACTGGACACAATACTCCAGTTGTGGCTGAACCAGTGTTCCATAAAGATTCATCATGACTTCCATACTTTTGTACTCAATGCTTCTATTTATAAAGCCCAGGATCACGTCTGCTTTTTTAACCGCTTTCTCAACCTGCCCTGCCACCTTCAATGATTTGTGCACATATACCCCCAGAACTCTCTGTTCCTTTACCCCTTTTAGAGTTGTAGCCCTTTTAGAGTTTAGCTTTTTACAAAAATCCTGCTGCCTTCATGATTATCATTATGGTGTTAACCCACAAATTACCAGATTTATTGAATTCAGTGTCACAACATGCCCCAGTTAATGCGTTCTTATATCAAACAAGCTGATTTCGGGTACTTGCACCATGGTTTCAGCCAGGTGACAGTGCCACACTACAGTTGGCTTTGGCCCAGAGAGGGAAAAATATTAGTCCGGGTTTTTGCCCCGATTGCCATTGAGTAGACATTGAATGAACAGGAGCGGGCTCAGCTGTGATGACCCTACGGTCAACAGCTTGATGTCACCAAGTGTCCAGAGTTACGCACGGAAATGGCCAATAAGGTGAGATATTGGAGGGTGCCTGTTGCCCATGGAAACCCATACACGATCAAGGAGTCACTGCCTTCAGAAGAAGGTGGCAACAGAAAAATCAATGGACAAAGGAACAAATAAACCTTGTCTGCTATGGAGGCCATGACATCCCTGCTTTCCTGCTATGTGTTGGGAGTCGCGGGGAGACCAGCACCTCCCGGCTGAGCTAAGTCAAGTTGTAACACACAATGCAGTGACAGAAATTGTCAAGAAACATTATTTCGTCACTTGTACATAAAATCGTCATGCATAATATTGAAGGTCTCCTCTTCTCCACGGGACAATTGCCAAACATTGGTTCTACCCCCAACCCTCCCCCCCACCCTTCCCCCCTGTACAATTGTACAGGGCTTTGGTGAGACCTCAACTGGAGTACAGTGTACAGTTTTGGTCTCATTATCTAAGGAAGGATATACTTGCCGTAGAGGCAGTGCAACGAAGGCTCACTAGATTAATTCCTGGGATGAGAGGGTTGCCCAAGAGGAGAGATTGAGTACAATGGGCCTATACTCTCTGGAGTTTAGAAGAATGAGAGGTGATCTCATTGAAACATACAAGATTATGAGTGGGCTTGACAGGGTAGATGCTGAGAGGTTGTATCCCATGGCTGAAAAGTCTAGAACTAGGGGGCATAGTCGCAGGATAAGGGGTCGGCCATTTAAGACTGAGATGAGAAGGAATTTCTTCACTCAGAGGGTTGTGAATCTTTGGAATTCTCTACCCCAGAGAGCTCTGGATGCTGAGTCATTGAGTATATTCTAGGCTGAGATAGACAGATTTCTGGACTCTAGAGGAATCAAGGCATATGGAGATTGGGCAGGAAAGTGGAGTTGAGGTCGAAGATCAGCCATGATCTGATTGAATGGTGGGGTAGGCTTGAGAGGCCATGTGGCCTACTCCTGCTCCTATTTCTTATGTAAAAAATCTCTCTCTCTAGACTATCTGGGAACCTTAGTAAAAAAAAATGTCTGGAGGAGTTTTTTGTCAAGCTGATCAGGGTGAGGGATGTTGGTGCTGGGAAACTAGACCTGTTTTCAGTTTGGGTGCTCGGTATTAGCAACAAGTAGGTGTAGCATTGGTCAGATACTAAGTGAACTTTCCCCCGCTCCAACCCCAAGAATGAGTTACGTTTTCCAATAAGCAAAGTTCACACACAAACTCTTAGGGCATACAATTGGCCCTATATGCAGCTAACTCATTGTGCTAATGTGCTCTACAACATTCCTTTGTGCTATTTTTAGGTAGGTGTTAACCCATTTAAAATAAAGCGATTAAAACCCACTTAAAAATAATGTGGAGGAATGTAGCATAAGTGTGTTAAGCTTTCAGATAGCATAATATGGCCCAATGTGTCTTAATAACTAACCTCGGAAGGGTGCCCCTACTGCCCGAATGTAATATCCTCCTGTCTCCTAACGGACATTGTTGTGTGCTCTTTGGGTGGGATAACCAATTTTAGTACCTATTTGTGCAGCATTATGGGTGGCGTTTTCGTGCTGATGGCTCATCCCAATTGGAGATGGGTTGTTATTTCCATATTGGAACCTTATAACCAGCAGAGAAACTGAGTTTCAACCAATCAGTCTGGCTTGGATTCAAAACTGCGTCCTAGAGGTGAAACTCATTGCAAAGTGCTGACATCGCTGTGTCAGCCAATGAATCCATTCTGGCTGGGAATAGTGGTGTCACTATATGCAGCCAACTCATTGTGCTAATCAACACCACCATTTGATCGCAACACCATTAAAAGTCCCAAACACCTCTGCCATTTGATGGTGGAATGGAAAGGGGTAGATGTGAGAGATACACATTAAAGCATGGTTAAAAAAGCAGAGGATGCAAGCTGGGGCATAGGGCTGGAGGAGGTTGCAGAGGTTGGGTGTCATATTGCCTAATCACTTGAAGTCTCATGCTTTCCAGTTTTACCTCATGCAGAAGCCAATTGTAATAGAAAAAACAAAAGATTTGTCCCAGATTCAGGCGGGTATTATTGGAAAATATCCACAAACCATAAATATATGCCTTCGGGGGGAACGGAAGGAGAGGATGTGTTCAAGCAGCATGTCAATGAATGCTGGACCATTTCCCATTATAGCAAAGATTGAGTTTGTCATGAGGTTTTACATTGGTTGCTGCTTTTGTCAAGTTTCAAGAGCACTCATGTTTGCTTCCTGGAGGCATGAAAGGTCTCATTAAACAGCCAGTTTCTAACATACACTGAGATATTCACTTCCATCTTCCTCCACAAGCTGAGTTACTGATCACAGCCAAGGCATCGCGAGGACCACAGCTACTTCCCTAAAGAAAGGAAAGGGATACTGGAGAATGAATGCCGTCCATGCACAGCTGGCTTCAGAATGCTAGTGGTGGAGGGCTGGCAACAGGTTAAGTAAGGGGGGGAGGGGGAACAACTGAGAAAATACATTGAAAACAGAGGTATACAAGAAAGAACTTGGACATGCATTTATATAGCACATTTCATGACCCCATATGCACCAAACTGCTTTATGGCCAATGCAGTACTTTTGAAGTCACTGTTGTAATGTAGGAAACACAGCGGCCAATTTGTGCACAGCAAGGTCCCACAAACAGCAATAAGATAATCTGATTTAGTGATGTTGGTTGAGGGATAAATATTGGCCAGGACACCAGGGAGAACTTACCTGCTCAAATATTGCCATGGAATCTTTTAAGTCCACCTGAGATGGCAGATTGGGCCTTGGTTTATCATTTCATCTGAAAGATGGCACCTCTGACAGTGCAGCACTCCCTCAGTACTGCACTGAAGTGTCAGCTTAGATTATGTGCTCAAATCTCTGGAATGGGACTTAAACCTACAACCTTCTGATGCAGAGGTGAGAGTGCTACCAACTGAGCCAAGGCTGACACCTGTACAAATACATCACCAGGAGTCTATTCAGCTCTCATAAGGTTTATCCCTAACTACTTTGACCGCAAAGTACAGGTATAAAATGGTTGCCGTAAAGTTCCCCATTCCCCTCCCCCATGTCACTTAGTGATTAAATTCACTGCCAAGTTTGGAACTGAGCTATACAGACCAGGAAGGTCGCAGGAATGTTCAGTCTCTGATCTGTGCTGAGATTGCTGATCAAAGCCAAAGCAGAGTTAGAGAGTCCCAAGGCTTTAGTGTCCTAGGTGCAGAAGAGGAAAAAATTCAGCAAGGATTTCCAGATTACTAGGCATGACTCTCAGTGAAATATGTGTATGGACCCCAGGAGAGGGCAAAATTGGATCTTTACCGTGTCCTTAGTAATTGAAGAGCCTTTTTTGGCTCCTGAATAAAAAATGGCCACTTGGGTAAAGTATTAATGGGTGCAGGCACTCCGAGAAGCAGCAGGATTTAGCACCTTCAGGAGAAAATAAAACAATAACACGCAAAACCAAATGGATACCTCAGTCTTAAAACCAACTCTTCAATGGAATTGTATCTTCTGCCCTCCAGGGAAAAAGAATCAACAAGCATCAAAATGCAAATTCCTGTCCACGGGATGTAGCTTTGCCTTTGGCATGTGTTATTAAGACAACTGGATAGGGGAGAGACAAGCAGACAGAGTAGTATCAACAACTCTGGTTCTTCCATGTCCAATTATTACTGTAAGGACTTGTGTGGGAAAGAGATGAGACACAAACAGAATATCCGTAGCTTCTCTTGACATCAGCACAGATTTTAAGACTATAGAGTACAAAAGGAAGGAGGTATGTTAAACCTATACAAATCATTGGCCAGGCCGCAATTAGACTACTGTGTTCAGCTCTCGGCATCTTCCTTTAAGAGTACATTTACTAATGCACAGTCCCAATGCAGATCCTTGATGCCCAGAGGACAAATGGGGAATTATCGGGCTTGCTCACCATGATTTTCTATCATGGCAAGCATGCCTGTGATTCTGATAACCTCTCTCAGCAGGCGGGGCTTTGCATTGCGAATGCACCGTCATAAAATTTACAACAACAATTTGCATTTATAAAGCACCTTTAATATAGTAAAACATCCCAAGGAACTTCACAGGAGTAATTATCAAATAAGATTTGACACCGAGCCACATAAGGAGACATTAGGACAGGTGACCAAAAGCTTGGCCATGGAGGCGGGTTTTAAGGAGAATCTTAAAGGAGGAGAGAGAGGTGGAGAGGTGGAGAGGGTTAAGGAGGGAATTCCAGAGCTTAGGGCCTCGGCAGCTGAAGGCACGGCCACCAATGGTGGAACGATTAAAATTGGGGATGCACAAGAGGCAAAAATTGGAGGAGCGGAGAGAGGTTCTAGCTCTTTAAATCTGTAGAGTGCTTCAGTTGACAGTACAGGACATATGTGTGTGTCCAGATCGAATCGTATATGAGGGGTCTGAGTAGTGTGTTTTAATCAAAAGTGTATTCCACTTCAGTACACACCCCTGTTTCCCTCAGTCAGTTGGGTTTAAATGATCTTGGCCAACAACACCAGAAGATGCTGAGAGCCAGTCAATGGGAGCTCTGTTAAAAGCCATTTCCATATCATTAACCTTCCTATTGTGGAGTACATTGTAAGGCCAGGATCAGAATTGAAAAGGCCAGGCATTTCAGGCTGCCATTCAACTGCACAAGAGAAAGAAGAGTTATTTCACCCTCTGCGTTGTCTGATTTGCTCATTTCCCACATGAGCAACTGCGAACATTGAAAGGAATTGTGTCCAGTTATGCTGGATATTTAGTCTTGTAAAAGAAACAAGAATGTCACCTCCACGTAGATTAAAACACATTTTATCTGTCTTTTTCTCTCTCTTATTTCACTTTTCCCCAGTTGAGAGAATGGGGCACTGCGACCTGTCTACATGTGTCACCAGGATAGGGAACTTTGACAGGATGGGTTCATTGCCCTCAGTGTGATATGCACATTCCCATCATAGTTTTTCAAAGTGGGGGTCTCTGCACCCCAGGGAGGTGGGGAGGGGATCACTAGGAGTCCCCAAGGTCATCAGATTTTTTTTTCTGTATCTGTTGGCCTACTAGGTTGTTATTGCTGTTGCTATACACCAATGAAAAAATGTTTTCTCCAAATGAGAGCACCATTTTCTTTTGGGCAGCTGATACAGTCTTTGGAAATTAAGCTCCCCAGGAGCCTGTTAATATTTCGAGGAGACCCCAGCAGTATCAATATTTGGAGAGGGTTCCCCAGGAGTATCAATATTTGGAAGGGGTCCCCAGGAGTATCAATATTTGGAAGGGGTCCCCAGGAGTATCAATATTTGGAAGGGGTCCCTAAGAGTATGCTAATATTTGGAAGGGGTCCCCAGGAGTATACCAATATTTGGAAGGGGTCCCCAGGAGTATACCAATATTTAGAGGGAGTTTCCGAGAGTGAGTCAATATTTGCAGAGGGCCCCCTCCCATAGAAAAGTTTGAAAACCACTTCCCTAGGTTAATGACCCAAATGCATTACCTGGAACCTGCAAAGGCCCTCCAAAGGATTCCAGTGAGGACTGAATGTATTTTGGTCAAATCAAGAGCTTTCATCTGAAGGGGAGTTACTTTTCAATTTTTAAAAAAGAAAGAAAGAACTAATGTCTCTGGGTATAAAGATTCAGGTTCCCACTTAACAGCCCAAATTGAACTCCTTGACTTGACTGCCATTTAGATTCAATGGGCCCCAAGCTCTTCTTCCACTGAAAAGTTGGAGAAAGGGCTGCTTGATGGCTCGGAGGTAAAGTTACCATTTCTGAGGTGTTCAGATCACGAAAGTCCCAGGGTTGAGCGTTAACTGATCGCAACTGGAGCAGTGTTGGGAGAGCTAATATTAGCCACTGCGCCTCTGAACTATAGAAGGGAAAGTCATCCACGTTTGCTGCTCCTGACTCCTGCAAGAAAATGTGTGTGTGGAGACGGAGACTGGGCAAGGCCAGGACTGTGCTGGGCTCTGTGTTTATCCACAGTCAGGTAGTCTACCCACGCTTACTCTCAGGTTTACACAAGTGACCAGGAATGTATCTCAGCCTTCAGGGGAAGAGAAATTTAGAGAGAGATAAAAATATTTCACTCAAAAAATGGAAAAAGATGTTTGTTTGTCAAAGGAATTATTGACTCACAAACAAATTGCAGGAAGATGTGGAACATGAGATTTCTTAGATTTAATCGGCTTGTTAATTTTGGAGAGAAACAGTCTTTCTAATTAAAGGACGAATTTCACTCCCAATTTCTCTTCAATTGTCATTTCAAGCCAGTCCTGGTAGAGGTGCTGAGGCACTTTAATTCATAGTCTGGTTGACATTATCAGTCTGGGGTTGTGCCAGATCTAGTCTCTGTGCATTGGTGAAGCTTGGCCTAGACCCTGGCCCTGCTAAATGTTTTAAAGTGCATGTGTGGTGTGTTCCATAATACACAATGCATTGACATCACAGAGTAAATTCACTAATTCTATGCCCTCAGTGGGGAGCCCCATTTGAAGGGAACATGGGGCGGAGATAGAGATAAGCACTTTAGCAACATAGCAGCAGCAGCAACAACAACAACAACTTGAATTTATATAGTGCCTTTAAAGTAGTAAAACGATCCAAGGCACTTCATAGGCGTGATATCAAACAAAATTTGACACCAAGCCACATAAGGCGATATTAGGACAGGTGACCAAAAACTTGGTCAAAGAGGTAGGTTTTAAAGAGCATCTTAAAGGAGGAGAGAGAGGTGGAGAGGTTTAGGGAGGGGATTCCAGGGCTTAGGGCCTAGGCAGCTGAAGGCACGGCCGCCAACAGTGGAGCGATAAAAATTGGGCATGCGTAAGAGGCCAGAATTGGAGGAGCACAGAGATCTCAGAGGGTTGCAGGGCTGGAGGAAGTTACAGAGATAGGGAGGGGGCGAGGCCATGGAGGGATTTGAAAACAAGGATGAGAATTTTAAAATCGAGGTGTTTCTCAGACTGGGAGCCAATGTAGGTCAGCGAGCACAGGGTAATGGGTAAATGGGACTTGGTGCAAGTTAGGATACGGGCTGCAGAGTTTTGCACGAGCTCAAGTTTATGGAGGGTAGAAGATGGGAAGCTGGCCGGAAGAGCACTGGAATTGTCAAGTCTAGTGGTAGCAAAGGCACGGATGAGGGTTTCAGCAGCAGTCGAGCTGAGGCAGGGGTGGAGACGGGCGATGTTATGAAGGTGGAAGTAGGAAGTCTTGGTGAAAGAGCGGATATGTGGTTAGAAGCCCATCTCAGGGCCAAACAGAATGCCAAGGTTGCAAACGGACTGGTTCAGCCTCAGACAGTGGTTAGGGTGAGGGATGGAGATTGAGTTTGTGGCGGGGCTGAAGACAATGGCTTCAGTCCCATTCGAAGGGAGCATGGAGCAGAGATAGAGATAAGCACTTTAGCAACATAGGAATATAAAGGGATGGAAAAGACCATTTCAATCCATCGAGTTAGGCCCACTGTAGTGCTAATTCTCTGCACTCCCTTTGATTGCAACTTACCATTGGAAGCACATGATCAGTGAACTTAACCTGATATATCATCCCTGTGATTTAATACAAAGTGTTACACTGCACCAGATCCAGATATTCTTGTGTTTGGATAGTCTGTAATGGTGTCAGTGAAAGGAACAGGTGTCCCATTCAAAGCATTTACCTCTGTGCATTTATGTGAATGGGATCAGTATGTTTCCCATGATGGCCACCCCCCCCGTGTCTCTAACGACTGGTTGGTGTGTTTAGACCGTCACACCAGTCCCATTCTGATACTTGACCTTTATCAATCCAATGAAAGGATAGCCCTGAATCTCAGCGAGTAAAGCACCTGCCTCCCAATGGAGACTGTTACAGATTCAAAGCCCAGGACCGGCCGAGACTTGCTGCCTGCAGAAGTGAGCTGAGTCATCCAACCCTGAACCCAACAGTTCAGTGGGAAGCCAAAATAAACACAGTTGGCATCCTGTGACGCAGAGTACTGAAGACCTCAAGCTGCAGAGAAGCCTGCAACCGAAAACATCCCATCTTCCTACACAATGTTGCAAGGCTCTCAAGAACCTCAGAATGCAAGGAATGAGAAGACAGCAATTAACTCAGCTAACCTCCTCCTTCCACATACTATGTACAGTTTACTCCACAGACTCTACCCCACCCATTCAATCTCCTGAGGAAAGGTTCTGCAAAGCTTCCCCCTGCCCCTTCCCCCGCCCCCAAGATAAATCAAGCAACAATCCAGAATGTCCATCTAACCTCATATCCTACATTATACATTCTTGACCAGCTTTCCTTGACATGACACTTCCATGGCCAGGAACCATCACATTCTACACAATATTGCACTCTCTCTATTCTTGTAAGCCTCAATCCCTTTCTTAACTAGAAATTCCGGTGTTAATCAGTCCAGCATTGATGGTTTCAGTTGTGAGTTTATTCCGTCTATTCACTAGGAACATAGGAATTGCGAGACAAAAAAGACCAAGGTCAATCTCGTTCGCCATCTACCATCCTGGTAGTCACATTATACAACGATAATGGAGTTGTTGACTGATCATAGCAATCAATCTCTATCAATTAGTCTACAACAGCCCCAGAAATCACATGAGGAAAACCCTAGTGGTGGAGAGCTCTGAGAACGACAGGTCCAAAGTCACCCTTTTCCTCCCAAGCATGTTACGCTTACCACACGTTAATTACTCACATACTCTATCCCAAAATGTGATTTCCTGAAAGAAATCTATCTAATTTGCGACCTTGCGAGAGTGGGGGTGGAAGTGGGAGGGAGCCTTCTAATCTAAACTCTGGCTTGATGCTTGTTCATTTTATATTCACGTTGTACATTCACAGTGCACATTACCAGCAGCCGGTCTCCATTGATCTTCTCACGTACAAAATCTAGTGCAGTGCAGTGTAGTTTTACACAATTGGAAATGACTTGTGGATTATTCCTGGCATCTGTTTGAAATTGGTTTCCATTTCATTGAGTTTATCCATTTTACGACAGTTCACCTACATCAACCACGATGCGCAGAGATCGCTGGGAATTTTGAATTTAGGGAATGTGTCGGCTGATCTCAGCCTCAGTGACCCCTGCGCTATGGATCATTTGGGGTTCCTGCTCCAGTTGGATGTTGGGTGAGGAAAGGATTGGGCTTGGCTTGATGCCCTCCACCGCTGAACAGTCTGATGGCCCTCTCTGTTTAGGATTGCACATGTGAAATATTCACTCAGGTGAGGTACAGATTGTTGGTCGGCACCCATGGAACTGTACCCCAGCAAGAGGAGAGGAGGGGGAGAAAATGGGGGAGGGGAAAAATGTAGGAAGTGGACTTAAGATCAGCCAGCAGATCAGTGTAAAAGGTACATAGTGGAACGTGGCATGAAGATTGGTGCTGGTTAACATCACACAGTAGTGTGGGATGGCCGAGGTTTATCCAATGAGCAAACACAGCTGGCTGTATAACAGAATGACCAGGAGTTTTTGTCAGGTTGTTGACTCATCACAATTTACACAAGAATCACAGGCAACAGTTACTCATTCCGAAACCACTAAGAAAACAGAGAAGAGGCAGATCAAAGCAGCCATCATTGACTCTCATTCACTTGTTACCAATGAGATCCTAATCCCCGTTTACACTACTCGATTGGAATTGGAAAATCAAGTGTATAGAGGCCACATGAAGTTAATTCAGAACAAATCCAAACACCAAAGAACCATGGGTTTTGCTGGATTCCCTCTGGATTGACAAACTACTGTAAACACTTGATCTGAATTCATTGCAGAACTAGCATCCCATAACTCAACACGTTAGTTATGATGGTTAAAATCCCACCTTACCCTAATTTCTCCCCTCCTGTCCTTGAAGGCAGTGAGTCATCCTAGGTTATTGTTCCACAGGAGCTGGCTACCCTCTGGTGCCAAACCCAAGTGGCTATTGTCCATCCGCAAACTCTGTTCCCTAGCCACCGACTCCATCCCTCTCTCCGGCCACTGTCTGAGGCTGAACCAGACCGTTTGCAATCTTGGCGTCCTATTTCACCCTGAGATGAGCTTCCGGCCCCATCACCAAGACCGCCTACTTCCACCTCCGTAATATCACCTGTCTCCACTGCCCGTATCCCAACTCGCACCAAGTCCTGTTCACCCATCATCACTGTGCTCGCTGACTTACATCAGCTCCCGGTCCAGCAATACCTCGATTTTAAAATTCTCATCCTTGTTTTCAAATCCCTCTAGGGCCTCGCCTCTCCATATCTCTGTAACTTCCACCAGTCCTCCAGTCTCCAGAACCCCCCGAGTTCTTTGCGCTCCTCCAATTCTGTTCTCTTGCCCATCCTCGATCTTCATCGTTCCGCCATTGGCGGCTGTGCCTTTAGCTGCCTAGGTCCTGTGTTCTGGAATTCCCTCCCCAAACCTCTCCACCTCTCTAACTCCCTCTCCTCCTTTAAGACGCTCCTTAAAACCTCTCTGTCCTAATATCTCCTTATGTGGCTTGATGTCAAATTTTGTTTGATAATCGCTCCTGTGAAGCGCCTTGGAGCGTTTTACTATGGTAAAGCCGCTATATAAATGCAAGATGTTGTTGTGATTAATTGCAGGTTGGAAGGTGCTTGTTAATTTCAGGGTCCATGTCAATGACTGATTCCTCTGCTGTTTTGTAACAAAGTGTGACGTCTGCTGTGTGATGGATGAATCCTGGACACAAGATGGACACCAGGCTATCCTCCCATTGCTCAGTTGATATACACAGGCACTCACTGTAGTACTGGACCAAACCAATGAGGAAGGATCCAGGTTTGAACTCCAGTTTGTGTTGGGTTAGCAGATCTCTGCCAGGGCGCCAGTTGGAGCTCTGCTGTTAGGCCAACGTCCTTGGGCTAGGTAGAGGAAGATCATTGAGGTTTCCTGCTTGATTCATTATTTTTTTTTGAGGAGGGTACAGCATATGAATATTTATCTGGCACCATTGTTTGAAATATCTCCTAAGAATTAGCAGGAGGTTGTGTGCAGACTGATGCTGCACTGATGTCACCGGTAAATGTTGATGCATATGATCAAAGCAGCATCGCTCGTTCTGAATCTTGAGACTAAATCTGTTGACTGACATCGCTAACTCTTTAACATTTATTAGGTTCACCAGTTTTGTCTGTAAGTACAACACATTCCTTCCCATCTGTATGGCTGCATTGGGTATGTCAAGAATGTAGCTCCAGCCTTTCCTCTTGGGCTTTGGGTTCGCAACACAGCAAGTGTCTTGGCACCAATAAACGTTGAAAGAGGTGCATCCCGAAGACTTTAGACTCTGTGATGTGATTTGTCCAGGGTGTGTAATGGGTTGTAGGGTGCAGTGCGCCTTTGAGGTATAAAGCTTAACGATGTGTTATTTTGTTTTTATTTCCCTCCATCCTTCTTTCCTTTTCCCCATTCTCTCCAGAAGGTGATAACTTGAGACTCCTAAGTACTATGAGCACTGGCAGCCATCCTTCTTGTGTTGAGTGTAAACAATGAGTGTCAGCAGGGTTGTCTCCATGAAGCCCAATCTTGTCCTCACTTAATGCTCCCATACATGGGATCACTGGATAGCAGTCAGGAGCAAAAACCTGGCTGATGATTCCCCTCCATGCTAAGGTTACTAACTCTGGTTGGCAGCATTCCTGGAGGTTTCATCACATGAAATTCTAGCCTCCAACTGCCCTGCTCAGTCAAACAGCCTTTTATCCCCATCTCCAATATTTTATAACTAATAAACGAAAGTATTCAAAGAAAATGAAAAAAAGACACAATCTTTTTTAATGCCCCTACAATATTTCTCCTGGGGTTGTCCGCAGCAGTGCGAAGAAGATTAATCTTTAATTCCTGGAGACTCCAGGACAATCCCGGAGGGTTGGCAGCCCTAAGTGGACCCAGGCAGAGGAAAATTGGCCTCTATATATTATAGGAAGAAGGGAAGACTGAAGGAGGTAAGGAGTTCCAGAGTTTTGAAATCTTGGGAAAGAATGAGTTGGAGTAGGAGATGATCCAATTAGTCTTAATTTCAACAGAGTGAGGACGCAGGGAGGAGAAAGCGTACGCAGGACATGGTATTAGGAAGACATATTTTGTCCTGGAGTGTTCCTTTAACAGCATTGTTGGGTGACACTTTACAGAGCTGGCAACTGCTTTCATATGTAAACGTAACCCAAAACTGAAACAGTTGAGAAAAATCAAGGATTGAGAGATTAATATTTTTGCGAAGGCGAGCTTGATGACTGAAACTTAATTCTTGCAGCATCAGATTTAATTGAGATTGAGAAGCAGAAATTGGTAGCGTTACGAATTTCTGCTTCCACCCAATATTAGTCACCAGGCCTGAAGTGTTGGGAATTGCTGTTTGCAGCTGTTTTGTTTTTGAAGGCGCAATCATGTTCTGCAGCAAACGATGTTAATAAAACTCCACATAACCATTATCATCTCCCTAAAAAAACTGGCAGCCAGGTGACGGGTGACCTGGGTGGCCTTTCTGAAATGAATGCCTGCATGTAAATAAAACAGCCTCTGCTTGTTAATAAAAGGCTAATAGGGTCTGATGCAAAAGGCTCACCCTAAACTATCACATGTGTGAGGATTTTTTACATTCCTCAGAGGAATTGTCGTAAGGTTTCTCTTTATGTAATCCTTCAGGATCTTTCCTAGGCTTTCAGCCCCCCCTCACCTGCACGCCCCCCGATTTTTCAGCAGTTCTTCAGTGGTGTTTTAAAATGAGCTGCACTGCTCCTTGCCTTGGTACACGTCCTCTTGTTTTCTAGAGCTGGTTCTGCTGGGGCACAATATACCCACCTGCTTTGGCCTTGGCTAACTGAAACTAGTGAAAGCCCGCTAGCAATTAAAATCCTCCCCATAGTCTCTGCCTCAATAGCCACTCCTGGTAAAGCTTTCCATAGTCTAATAACCCTCTGTGTGAAAAAAAAATCTTCCTTTTAATGACAATGCTGAGTCTATACACCCCTTTGATACTAAATGCCAAGTAATGGAAATGACCTTTCACTATTTGTCCTCTGAAAAGTTTTCATAACTTTAAAAACCTCTATTAGATCCTGAATCCTCTCCACACCAGTGATTAAAAAAAAGCCCTAGTTTTTCAAGCCTTTCTTCAGAACTGTAACCCCCTCATTCTTGGTAATAGTCTACTGAATCCTCGCTGTCCTCTTTCCATGGCTCTAATAATATTGATGTGGAGATGCCGGTGATGGACTGGGGAAGGAGGTAGCCTCCGAAAGCTTGTGAATTCAAAATAAAATTGCTGGACTATAACTTGGTGTTGTAAAATTGCTAATAATCTTCCCACAGTGAAGCCTCCAGAACTACATGCAATACTCCAACTGTGGCCCAAACACTGTTTTGTACAAATTCAAAATCACTTGCTCCCTTTTGTGTTCAATGATCTTAAATACAAAGCCCAGAATCCTATTTTCCTTATTTATAGCCTTTTCTACCAGCACACCCACATTTAAAGATCTATTTGTCTGCACCTCTGTTAAGGGTCTTTCCATTTAGGGTAGACTTCCCTTCCCTTACTTTTTAAGACCTACTTACTTTTCCCAAACTACATTTCTTCACATTTATATGCATGGAACTGCATCTGCCACCCTCTGTAATAGAAATGGTAATGACAGGTAGAACTTGCTGTTTTCTTAGTTTATCTGATAGGCACTATTGAACAAGCTCATAATTTCTGATTATTAGAAAGCGGGGTAATCTATACACTTACAGTTGTGTCTCTGTTGTTTCCTTTTGCCCCCACCCTAATCGTATTAACGAAGAGCTGGAAATTCTCCTGGTGTCTTAGTTAACACTCCTCCCCCAACCAATAATGCCAATCCATAGATTACTTGCTCTTGGTAGAAGCTTGCTGTGTGCAAAATGGCTGCCACATTCACAAACATAGGAATGGTCACTGAACTTTACAGTAAGTCATTGTATGTGAAGCATACTGGGGCATCCTGCGATGTGATAAAGTGCAATATAAGTGCAAGCTCTTTCTTTCCTTTGTTTCAATGGCCTCATGAAAGGGCATTGATGCTCACAACATGACAGCCCTCTCACTGATAATATCAAAGAGCTCAACTTAACAGTGTCGCATGAAGGGAGTTCTGCACAAAATGGCTGCCCCAACCAGCAGTTCACCAAGGTTACAATCAGCGACTGAAGGTGACCAGCAACATTCAGTGGCGATGGAACAGTTAGTAGAATATACTTCCATTTCTCACTGGCTACTGTTAGATTCCTCACTGCTATCTCCCAGTATTGTATTTTCTCCATAGAAATGGGGATTGGTGGGGGGGTGGTGGGGGGGTTTAGGAGAAGATGATTGTTAGTCTTAAATGCTGTCACTGCTACTTAATGACTGGTCATCTAAGTGTGAGCAGTTCGAGACCTAAAGGCTAGAATCCTAGTGAGGCTCCGGGAATCATAGTGAAAGATCAGCCAATCTTTACGACAACAAAGCTAATTTTTCGGTTGGATTTGGAAATTTCAGGATAGTCTGCAGTGGACCCTTACGTATGCTGTAGATTCCAAAGCCAGTTTGACTCTGAGTCTTGTTTCATTCCTGACCTGGCCATATCCTGTTCAATAGTCTGCCAATTGAAATAAGCAAGTTGAAGTGACATGTCACTTATCACTAGCAATATGGTTGAGAATCATTCTCATCTTCAGCTTGAGTTAGTGGGCTGTCCTGGTGGAGATGTGTTTTGTTCACTTAAAAATGTTCACCGTTACCAAGTAAATTCACCTGAAAACTTGAATGTTACTCCCATATCTGAAGACGTTCTTCTAACACTTCCTTTGCAATCCAGGACAATATACAACAAAAAAAAGCTTGTCATTTGATGGGTGATCCTTCTCTCCTCTCTAACATCCTTCCTTTCTTTCTCTCTCTTTCTCTGTGTCACAACCTTTCTTGTCTCTCTCTATTGTATCGATACTATTAAGGTCAATGCTGTTGTGAACATTCTTCTCATGTTGCTCCTAGGCCACAAAAATATCATCCTACACAGTCTTCTGCCTCTCCGCATTCTCACTGTGTTGAAATCAAGACTCATTGCATCGTCTCCTACTCTAACTCATTCTTGCCCAGAACCTCAAAACCGTGGAACTCCTTAATTCCCTCCTTCCTCTTGCAATCTTCAGGCTTTTAAAACTGCATCATCTAATCACAAGTTACTGATTTCCTCGCCAACTCCCTTTCAACCTTGGTGGTGTCTTGTAACCACGAGCCTTGCCCTTCACCTAAGTTTCTCGATGAACACGAATCACAGAAAGCTAACCTGCAGGTACAGTAAGCAATTAGGAAGGCAAATGGTATGTTAGCCTTTATTGTAAAGGGGTTGGAGTATAAGAGCGAGGAGGTCTTGCTACAATTATATAGGGCTCTGGTGAGACCTGACCTGGGGTACTGTGTACAGTTTTGGTCGCCTTACCTAAGGAAGGATATAATTGCCTTAGAGGGGGTGCAACAAAGGTTCACTAGATTGATTCCTGGAATGAGAGGGCTGACCTATGAGAGAGATTGAGTAGAATGGGCCTACACTCTCTGGAGTTTAGAAGAATGAGAGGTGATCTCATTGAAACGTATAAAATTATTGGAGGGCTTGACAAGGAAGAGTCTAGAACTAGGGGTCATACTTTCAAGATAAGGGGTCAGCCATTTAGGACCGAGATGAGAACAAATTTCTTCACTCAGAAGGTTGCGAATCTTTGTAATTCTCTATCCCAGAGGCCTGTGGATGCTCATTCGTTGATAATATTCAAGACTGAGATTGACAGATTTTTGGACATTAAGGGAATTAAGGGATATGGGGATGGGACAGAAAAGTGGAGTTGAGGTCGAAGATCAGTCATGACCTTATTGAATGACGGAGCAGGCTCAAGGGGCCACATGGCTTACTCCTGCTCCTATTTCTTATGTTCTCATGTTCTTTTGAAAAAATAAACTGGATAGTTACGTTCTCAAATCAGAGAACCCACACTCCCATCCCCCAGTTACTGCAAGAATTGCAACAGTCAGCAAAATTGAAGATCACAGGATTAAAGGGGCAGCGGCAGCATTAATATGAAATTGGCTAAGAGACAGAAAGCAGAGAGTTTTGGTGAACAGTTGTTTTTCAGACTGGAGGGAAGTATACAGTGGTGTCCCCAAGAGGTATTAGGACCACTGCTCTTTTTGATTTATATTAATGTCCTGAACTTGGGTACAAAGGGCATAATTTCACAATTTGCAGGTGACAGAAAACTCAGAAGTGTAGCAAATAGTGAGGAGGTTAGCAGCAGACTTCAGGAGGACATGGACAGACTGGTGAAATGGGCAGACACATGGCAGATAAAATGTAAGTGTGAAGTGATGCATTTTGGAAGGAAGAATGAGGAGTGGCAATATAAACTAAATGGTACAGTTTTATTGGAGTGCAGGAACAGAGAGACCTGGGGGTTCACCTACACAAATCCTTGAAGGTGGCAGGACAAGTTGATAAGGCTGTTAAAAAAGCACACGGGATCCTGGGCTTTATAAATAGAGGTACAGAGTTCCAAACAGTCGCCGTGTCCTCAGTGGAATGTATGTATTTCAGCTCATTTGACTCAGAGTCAGTCAACATTGTGCGATGAAGCACTCACTCCTCCGGCAAATAAGGAAGCCATGAAAGGTTAATCCAGACACCAAAGCCTGATTTTACAAGATTGCTGTTTTTTTTCCTTCTCGCTGATGCTCTCTTTTATAAAGCTAACTGGCAGGACCCACTCAAAGTTTTTTTTTGACAGAGTCAAATCCTTAAAACAACATTTAAACAAGGTATCATGCAAGGCAAACCTAATACTTTGAAATACAAACAGAGCAAGAAAAACACGCTTGTTTGCAAAAGCTGTTCCTATTGACAACTGTGTAGGTGTTGTGCTGGATACAAGAAACACAGAACCTGCCCAGTATAGTACTCCCAAGAGGTCACTTTCCAGCTAGACCATCATTATTTTTCCCTCGTTGCATCAGTATGAATTAATTAAAATAAATTATGAAAACCTAACTCTTAGACTTATCCAATTTGAGGAACATAGGAACAGAAGTAGGCCATTCAGTCATCAAGCCTGTTCCGCCATTCAATTAGTTCATGGCTGATCTGTATCTCAACTCCATCTACCTACCTTGGTTCCATAACCTTTAATACCCTTACCTAACAAAAATCTATCAACTTCAGGTTTGAAATTTTCAATGGACCTCCAGCCTCAGCAGCTTTTTGGAACATAGGAACTTTGGAACTGGGATAGGCCATTCAGCCCCTCGAGCCTGTTCTGCCATTCATTGAGATCATGGCAGATCTGTATCCTAACTCCATTTACCTGCCTTGGCTCCATATCCCTTAATACCTTTGGCTAGCAAAAATCTATCACTCTCAGATTTTTTAGGCGAGTGAGTTCCAGATTCAGACTCTTTGTGCGAAGAAATGCTTCCTGACATCACCCCTGAACGGACTAGCTCTAATTTTAAGGTTATGCCCCCCTGTTCTGGACTTCCCCACCAGATGAAATAGTTTCTCTCTCTCAATTTTATTCTGTCTGGTCCTGAAGGCAGTGACTCCTGCTGGGCCATTGTCCTATGGATGTTGCCAGGCCCGTGGGACCTACCAAAATGGCTATTTTTCATGTGTGAACGTAGGCAGTGAGAGGCATCAGGCTGTTCCATTGTTGGGCAAGTGGGACATCACAGTTGAGCCCAAGCCTGTGATGATAATTTAAACTTTTAATGGTCTGTGCCAAGTTAGCTGATCTCAGCTACGGCAGACACAGTCTCAGTGTCTCCGTGGCAAAAAAGAAAAAAGACTTGCATTTATATAGCGCCTTTCACAACCTCAGGACGTCCCAAAGTGCTTTACAGCCAACAAAGTAATTTTGAAATGTAATCACTGTTGTAATGTAGGGAAATGCAGCAGCCAATTGAAGCACGGCAAACAGCAATGTGATAATGACCAGATAATCTGTTTTTAGTGATGTTGGTTGAGGGATAAATATTGGCCAGGACACCAGGGAGAATTCCCTTGCTCTTCTTCGAAATAATGTCTTGGGAACTTTTACATCCTCCTGAGAGAGCAAGCAGGGCCTTGGTTTAACATCTCATCTGAGAGACAGCACCTCTAACATTGCAATATTTCCTCAGTACTGTACTTGAGTGTCAGCTTAGATTTTGTGTTAGAGTCTCTGGAGTGGGGCTTGCACCCACAACCTTCCAACACTGAGGCAAGAGTGCGACCCACTGAGCCAAGGCTAGAGAAGATTTATGTTCCTGATTGCTGTCCAGTCACTCCTGTCGGAAAGTGTGTGTGTGTATGTTAGGTGAGGACAGGGTCTAACTCAACTTATGATTGAATAGTCTTACTGACAGGGCTAAATTTTGCTCCTTGGCGCAAAGCACTTCCACCCACTGGTGTGACCCCACTGTGCCCCTGTCGGGTTTCTCTCAGCATGCCTTAATTAAATATTCAGGGTGGGCTTCCAGTATTATTTGCTCCCTTTTTTGGGAGGCTGCCTTGGGGTTGGCAGCTGAAAGAGCCAAGGCAACCATTTTGAATCAGAAACAAGTTGACTTACTGCAATATCTGAGGCTGGTAGATTTTCAGAGCACCCCCTGAAAATGGGTACAACAATGATCAGTTTCTACCCCGGTTTGTTTTTGTGATGCCCCCTGCATGCTGAATAGTCACTTACTATTTAGACACAGACATGAATGGGCACTGGCGATGGGCTGGCTCCATTTTGAAAGGAGCCTATTGCCCCGTATCCAAAACGCCTAGTGACCCCCTTTCCCCTGCAACTTACCTTACTGGCCGCTGTCCTGGCCCGATCTTACGGCCTTACCCTGGCACCAAGCAGCAGGCTGACCAAATTTAAATGAGGCGAGGGCCTCAAAATCCAGGATGGGGGCACTTTGCCACCGGAACAGGCAGTCGACTAGCACCCAAAAGCCAAAATCGACCTGTGCCTCACTTGAAGGGGGAAAATTGAGTTCCAGTGCCCTCCATTGTTTAAGCTTTTGGGTCCCAGGGACCAAATTCCACGACAACAGTTTCTGGGAGAGAAGCCCACAGAGAGCGGAAAACGTGTGACTCCTCACTGCTGGCATCCTGTGCGGACTTTCTGCATTAATATATTACAGATGATCTTCCCCGGAATAGCACGGTTTTTATAAAGGCACCAAAAAAAAAAATTCCAGCGTCCTCTAAATTAAGACTAAAAAAATAAGAATCTTCATTCTAATTCATTTGAAAAATGACCAGCAAATTTTTTTTTGAAGGAGCAGCTTAAACATGTGGTATAAATAGAAGAGGCCGTGGGTAGGGGTGAGGGCTGTAAGATCGACAAGAATGACCATAACTTACTGCATCGTTTGTATCTGGGACTCAAACTTCCTTAGCAGTGGAACAGCTTCACATCCCTGACTGGAGTCCAGAGCTGCAGAGAGATAACACAAAGCAAAGCTTTTGAGCTGGACTTTTTTTTTTCTCCCCGGGATAGTTTAGCAGAGTAGGGATGGTTTTTTTTTATTGTGATATTTGAACAATTACACGATCCAAATTTCACCTGATGATATCCTGCTTTAAACTGCTGGTCGCAGCAAAAAAAAAAATCTCTCAGCCTTCTTGCCTGACCTTTAAGCCTGGTGGAAACTGGATAGTTTGTACATCTGTTGCAAGTGCAAATATCCTGAGCCTCCTGCACAGTGGATCAGTGCTACAGCTGTGCAACTTGTTTACCCATGAAAATGCAATTCTCAGCTGTCAGGAAATTGCCATTTGCCTCATGCCTTTTTGACCATTGCTTGCTCTCTTACTTTTTCTCTTTCTATCTGTGTCTCACACTCTGTCCTTCTCAGCGTCCGAATATGTTCCGTTCTCTCTGGTTGCGGACTTTGGCCGAGAAATTCGATGGCACCGCGTCCGTTTTTCAGGCACTAAAATGGGCGCCTAGGCCTCCAATATGGCGGGCAGGAACCGCGTGCCCAGTTCCAGCTGGAAGTGCCCGTCGCCCGCCATAATGGTATAGGCAGAAAAAAAAGGGTCCATTCATCATTCCCTGTGTCTCACTTTCTCCCTCTCTCCCCCTCTGTCCTTCTCTTTTCCCTCTCTCTCTCTTTCTGTTTTCCTCTCCTCCTCTGTTTCCTCTTCACATTTTCTGTGTCTGTTGTCAAGTCTCCACAAAGATTCTAACGGAGAAGATTTTCCACTCCGTTTCCACCTAAGGTGGACCAGCTCCCTTCCCCTCTGCACTGGGAGGTGGTAATTACCATAGATGCTGCTGAATCAATTTAATGACCGTTCCATAATTCCGGAAGGGCATCAGGCTGCAAGAGGACGAGGTTATTACGAGCTCTAATTTTAATTAGTTATGGTAAATGATTCTGTGGAACGTTCTGTCTTTTCCACCTGTTAGTGATCTGAGCAATCACCAATCTATTTTGTGATGTTTCTAGTTTCAGTGGCCCCAATTTTAACGGGGAGGCGAGGTGGGGGGGGGTGCCGCGGTTATGGATTGCATCAGCCCCGAACTGGAAGGCGAACAAGAGAGTCCGGGAACGTGGATCTTCCCGGAGTCCCGCCCGAACCCGGTCGGATCCACCACCTGGCCAGCGGACCGGAGCGGGAATTCGACAGCAGGAGGCCGCAGTTGGGAACCCGTGGGAACGGTCCCCGGCAGTCAGTTACGGGTGGGGCGGGGAAGGCTCTAGAGGTGATCGGAGGGAGGAGGGAGGAGGGGGGGGGGGGGGTGCCCGGGGTAAGGAAGGCCAAAGGCTTCCTTGTGAGGCCTGGAGAAGCCTCTCCTGCTCCCCCTGGCCCACACGGAAACCTAAAATTAAATTTTAAAACTTACCTGGCCGGGTCTCCTCTGACCCAGAACCCAGATCCTGACAGGTCTGGTCTGATGGGGAAGCCATCACTGCCCCACCCCCCCCCGCTCAGGCCTCCAACTCAAATTGCAGATCAGGTCCCCGTGGCGTAATCAGGCCCCGAACTGCATATTTAAAGAGAGATCTTGCTTCCTTCCCTCGAGTGTCCCGTTTGCCTGCTCATAAGAGCTGGGTTAACATCAGCACATGGCGAGAAGGCAACGGGATCAGAGGGGGGTAAGGCACTGCCCTCATTTTAACTGGAGTTAAAATTGAGACTAAGACCCGCCCAGAAAAGTCTGAAGGGCCCATTTTGGCTCCTGGTGGGCAGACAGGGAAGTGCAGCGTGAGGCTCCGGGGATTTTAACTCTTGGGCCTTCTCGGCATGACCCACTGCCCGAACCTGATGGGAAAGGTTAGCTGGCCGGCAGGCGGAATCGGGACTTTGATCGGCAGGAGGCCGCCAGTGGGGAGAAGACTGAACGGTCTCCAGCACTCAGGTAAGTGGTTAGGAGAGGGGTGGGGGGAAGGAAGGCAGCGCGGTCAGGGGAGGGGGAGGCGAGGTCCAAGGTATTCGTGTAGGACCTGGATAAATAAAATAAAACATTTGTTAATTTTCTGGCCTCGGATCTGCTTGCCACCAGGTTTTTACTGGGCGGGCCTGCCGTGACTCTTAGTTAAAATTGCATTGGGGTCCTAATTACATCAAGGAAGTATATTCACAAGGCCCCTGCCTGCTTGTAATGGATGCCTCGGCCATCTCTGTAAACTGCATGGTTAATATGGTGGCAGGTGGGATCTCGTCAGGAATGCAGCGGCCGTTATTTTAAACACCCGCCCTGTTCCCGTTGGGCGGGCAGCGTTAAAATCGGGCCTTTAATTTGTTCGCAAAGACACGATGTAGCCTCCCAGGTGGTTTGGCCGGTGAGTGTACCATGTGGTACTTGGTTGCTATCCAGTGACTCATTGTGTAAAGTGGATCACTAAAGGCCTGGCCTCACTTCAGCAGCCATCAAACGGGGGGCGTGTGCTGGGCTGTCTCCTCTCTTGCCTGCAGACCCGTGCGGTACGTTGGGCTTCCTCTCCCTTCATTTTTACCCGCCATTTCTTAGCCCTCTCTCCCTTTACCCTTGGTAAAAGCGGACAATGGGTGAGATGCCTTTTAAGCCTATCAAAGGCTATGAGAAGTTTGCTTCCTACTTCCTTTTACTTGTCCACATCTCCTTTAAATTTCACAATCAAACAACTTTACGTTCCCACCATTAGTGTGATCACTGCACCCCTCCACAACTGGACCAGGAGCTCTGAATAAATAAGCAAACGCACTTGCCCTGAGTGAAGTCTGAGTGCTAGTCACACATCTCTGTTCGGGAGAGATTCGCACCAGATGTTACCATTTTGAACTGATTTACGGCAGTACATGAAAATTGGCCCAATAAAATTTAACTCAATATTTCCATGAAGTTGTTGATACTAACAGGTATTTAAAGGGCATGGAGAGTGAGCAGGAGAGTGGGATCAGGCTAGGTGACTCTCTTGATGGGCCGAATTGGCTGTTTCTGGGCCATAACATTCCATGATTCTAGGAGATCTTGGTGTTCTAATCAGGAACAGGCCTTTCCAAAGCTCCAGACTCAAAGTTCAAATAGGACAAACCAGTGAATAACTGGGGTGGGTAAGGGGACGGGCGAGTAACCTGCTCTCGAGAGGCGGGACAGTAATTTTAATATGTTAATGAGGCTGCGTGCCTCAGATTTTAGCAGGCCAGATTTCCCAGGACTCTGGAAGCCCAGCAACTGAAGGTAAGTGCATTTCCAGCACTGTTTGTGGGCCAGGAGGAGCAGGAGTGATTTTCCCCCTCCCCCACCGGCTCCCCAAGTTAACCTGCCGCGATCGGCCTCCTTCCCCACAATCCACCGACCCCCTCCCCGCGATCTCTCCAGCCGACCCCCCTCGCGATCCAATGCCGACCCGCGAGCTCCCCACCCCAGCGATCTCCTCCCTCCCCCCCCCACCCCACCTGCGATTTCTTTTCTCCCTGCGATCAGTCGACATCCCCCGACGATCGGCCGACCCATTCCCTGGGACCTCTCCACCCTGCAATCTCCAGGCTGACCCTCCCTCGCGATCTCTCCCCCACGATCTCTCCCTCCCCCCCTTTCCTCTCTGCTCCCTGGCTGCGGCCCTACCAGCCTCTTAATCTGGAAATCTGCCGGGCAAGAAACGGAGAAAACAAATTCGAATGAGGTCCTGCCATTAAATTCGGCAGGACCTCCACACTCCTCATATTTCCGGTTTTCCCAGCCGGTAAAATTCGCCCCCACTCCCTCCCCGCCTCCCCGTAAATATCGGGGCCTGTGTGTTGCTCTAAGGACTGATGATTGGAAACCCATGGGCCAGGACACAGTTGGAGTATTTTGTGCACTTTTGGGCACTGCATCATAGACAGGATAATGTAGATACCAGGGATGAGAGGATATAATTGTAATGTGAGACTTGTAAAACTAGTACTGACCGGAGCGGAGAAGGTTAAAAGAGGACCTAATAAAAGTGTTCAAAATTATGAAAGGGTTTGAGGCTAAATTGTGTAAGATTATTTCCACTGATTAGTGAATCAGTAACAAGGGGGCATAAACTCAGGATTGTGCTCGTAGGAGCAGGAGTAGGCCATTTAGCCCCTCGAGTCTGTTCCGCCATTCAATGAGATCATGGCTAATCTGTGACCTAGCTCCATATACATAAAGAGGAAGGTTAGAATTTATTTTTCATGCAAAGGGTTCTTAGAATACAGAATCCATTACCGTAAAGGACAATTGAAACCAAGTCAATTTTAGCATTTAAGAGGGAAAAAATCTAGGAGCAGGGGGCACAGTCTAAAAATTAGAGCCAGACCTTTCAGGAGCGAGATTAGAAAACATTTCTACACACAAAGGGTGGTAGAAGTTTGGAACTCTCTCCCGCAAACGGCAATTGATACTAGCTCAATTGCTAAATTTAAATGTGAGATGGATAGCTTTTTGGCAACCAAAGATATTAAGGGATATGGGCCAAAGGCAGGTATATGGAGCTAGATCACAGATCAGCCATGATCTTATCAAATGGCGGAGCAGGCACGAGGGGCTGACTGGCCTACTCCTGTTCCTATATTCCTATGTTCCTATGAATTAGATAAAATCTTCAAGAAGAAAAGTATTCAAGGGTACAGACAGAGTTGATATTTTCAATGTAAAGGGAGCACTAGCCAGCAGGATGGGCCTCATTCTGTGCTGAAATTTCTATAATTCTTTCTTACCTTGTACTTTCTTTGTTGTTTGTTGAAATGGAGTAAAATTACACACACACACACATACTCACTTTCATGGCCAAAGGCACTTTGTTTTTTCAAGTTGGCCAGACGTGGTGAATTTTTTTCACACCTACAGATCGACACATTAACTTCTGAAATTTGGTTGCTCAATGTACAATTGGGCTGATTGGCTCTTCAAACTCACGTGCCCAGACACCCCCCTCTCAGTTGCCAAAAAGCAGCATGACATGTGCCAATACAAGGTCAAACATATCAGACAGGGTTCACAATGCTGTGATGCAACAGGAGAATCACGGAAATCAAATTCAGATTTCCAACAATGTGTGAAGGTGAGCTATGCAGTTGGCTGTTTATGGAAACCATTCTACACAGCTGGGCTTCTTTGATATGAGATGTGTGACACGTGATGTACTTAATTGAGATCACATTTTTCAAAGTGTTTGTCCAGCAAGAACAGCGATAGCTGAATTCTAATATTTACCATGCATCAAGACTGAAATAATTTGCAATATTGCCCTCGAGGTATCTGAGAGTTAACATTGCTCTCACTTGAGTCTTTGTCAGGGCATGTCTGGTCCTTATAAACAATATCATGAGCATTGATGATGAAGTACTACTGTAGATTTACAGAGTGCTGGCCAGGCCTTGTTTGGAATATCAGAATACATCTGGGGGAGGCTCCACACTGCTGGGAGACCTCAGGTAGCCGGAGCATATTAGAAAATCATAGCGCAATTTTCGTTCCATTGAATTCAATGGGATGGCAGTGCGCCTGTGATTTTAGGAACATAGCAATTGCTAGTTGAAAAAAGACCAAGATCCATCTTGTTCGTCTTCTACTATCCTGGTAGTCGTATGATACAACGATAATGGGGTTGTTGACTAATCATAGCAATCAATCTCTATCAATTAGTCTACAACAGACCCAGAAATGGTGTGAGGAACCTCCCAATGGTGGAGAGCTTTGGGAACCATGGGTCCAAGGTCACCTGTTCCTCCCAAGCATGCTACACTTACCACATGTCATTTCTGACATGTATTGGTGGTGTGATCCTCACACAATCTACCCTATTGTGTGCAGCTTTCGGCTGCCTTCAGTAAGAGATACTGGCTGTGAACAGTTCACATCAGTGCTCACAGATAGCCGCACTCCTCAATAACGCGCAAACTGAGTGATCTACCACTAAGGGCTGCGCGCTTTCTGTATCCCCGGAAGGCGACGATGCATCAGGATGATACCTGGGATGAGTTACTGGGAAAACGTGGCTTATATTCCCTGGAGGTGAGGAGGGGAAAGGGGTGATCTGCTTAAGGTGTTTAAAATAATGGAAGGAGTTGACAGAATGACTCTTCCCTCTAGTAGTGGAATTCAGAACAAAGGGATGTCATTTTAGAATTTGAGCAAAACCACTTAAAAGTGAATCCAAGAAAAATGTCTTCACACGAAGGGTTGTGAGAATGTGGAATGTGGAAGTCATGGATGCAGAATCAATTGAACTATTTAAAAAGGAGATAGATGCCTAGTTTTGAAATAAGGGCATTAAAGGATATGGAGGAAAGGCGGGAAATTGAGATTAAGAAGATTTCGAGCTGCTATGGCTAATCGAATGGTGGAGCAGGTTCAATGGGCCGAATGGACTACCCCAATGAGCCTTACAATGGGGACAAAAAAAAGGTATATTTTTCACCCAATGCTCTTCAAAAGGCTCCTGCGGGAGTACAGTTAAACACGTTCTGGACATGCTCTGGCAACTCTCCCAAAATCTTTATTTGTAAGTCTAGACAGCGAGTGTTAGAAAACTATTCATGGGGGGGGCGGGGGGAGGGGAGGGGAGGAGTGGGGGGGGGGCATTATAGCTGAGCTCAGTCCTGTCCTCATCTGACGTCCACATGCTTACACTTTTCAGCAGTGGTCACTTGATAGCCATTAGGAGTAGGACTTGCTGACTTTTCCCCTCCTTAACACAAGTATGTAGAGGCCAGCTATTATTGTCCCACTTAGCTCTGCAAAGACTGGGAGTTGATTCTGGGGGGGTTGAGGTCTGCATGTTGCAGTTAGCGACTGAGCAGATGCCCTGATATTTCTTTCAGTTTTAAATCTTTGCCTCCCTACTCTTATCTTCCACACGGGGAAATTCACAGCAAAGAGCATCAAGTAAATAGAAGCCAGCAAATTACTGATGATAATGATGGACGAACATTTATGGACATTTTTCTGTCCTTTATTTTAACCCATTTTAAATAAATAGGCTAACAGTGACATTAAAACGGTGGACAGAAGAATGTCATATGACTATGTTAAGTGTTCTTCAACCCAAGGCTAAGGAGATACATAGTTGAGAGGAAAAGCCAGACTGTGATCTAAGAACTCTGAAGCTCAAGGACATGGAGTTTCTCCCCATGACTGGGCACTAACAGCAAATGAAGGGTAATGGGTGAAACTGCATGGATGGTGGTACATGGCTGAGAGAAAATGAGAAGATTGGAGATAAGATGGCTTCCAGCAGATAATTGTTAGTCGAAGTCATTAAGGCATAATATTTACAGACTATACAATGGAAACCCACACAGGTACTTACTATAGAGATAAAGAGAACCACAAAAGCTGGAAATCTGAAATTTCTTAGATATCTATCTACTTGTGTATGGTGCAAAATGACACGCATTTCCTGTAACATTTTTGTGTAAGGTTTCTTATAATGTTTCTCTGTGGCAAATCTTGGTCACACTTAATCAATATCAAAATTAATCAATGTCAAACTTATTCTAATTAATGCAAGTTTACTGGGCAAATTTATGCTACCATACCTGATTGGGTCATAGGTGATTGACTCCTGCCAGCCCTGATTTCCACTTTCTCAGAAGCTACAGCAGACAACAGAGAAGTTAGTTAAAGCAAACTCAACACAATTGAGCACATTCCAAGATTTTGCTTCCTTTACCCGATCCGGAAGTCCGTTCCATGTGTTGGTCATTCTTTGTGTGAAGGGCTTCCTGGCACCAATTGTAAATGTGCCTTTCACTAACTTGAACTTGTGTCTAGAATGCCGGAACTCCTCGCCTGACTATTTCAGCAGGCCGCTGATGAAACGAAACATACCCTGTCCATTTCCCAGTTTTTCTCCGTGCGCCACAGCCACAGGGGGACATTTCCACATTAATTACCATTACAGCTGTTGTAGTTTGATATAATGACACTGTACCTCATTACAGACGATAGTGTGTGGCTTTTCAATCTGCTTGTTATATCTTCTTTTTATATTGTGGATCTGTAATGTATTAAAACTGAATTGCAAGGCTCTGAGTGTCCCCTGGTTATATTACTGGTAAGAACACTCGGTCCTGGTTGTTCAAAAGTCATAAAGTCTTTAAAGCAATCGCACAAACACAATATTACAAATACACGGTCGCCTCCGTGTCATATTTGCGACTATTAGTTTCTGGTTGCGGATCTGAGTGTCAGCTTGGCTCAGTTGGTAGCTCTCTCGCCTCTGAGTCGGGCTTGAGCACATAATCTAGGCTGACACTCCAGTGCAGTACTAAGGCAGTGCTGCATTGTCGGAGGTGCCGTCTTTCGGATGAGACGTTAAACCGAGGCCCTGTCTGCCCTCTGAGGTGAATGTAAAAAATCCCATGGCAATATTTCGAAGAAGAGCAGGGGAGCTCTCCCCAATGCCCTGGCCAATATGTATCCCTCAACCAACATCACTAAAACAGATGATCTGGTCATTATCACATTGCTGTTTGTGGGATCTTGCTGTCCGCAAATTGGCTGCCACGTTTCCTACATTACAACAATGACTACACTTTAAAAGTACTTCATCAGCTGTAAAGCACTTTGGGACGACCTGAGGTCGTGAAAGGCGCTATATAAATGCGAGTCTTTTTTTAAGTGTGGAGAGGTTGGTTGAGGCTCACGGTGCACAAACTACATCCCTGGCCTGTACATATCACTTAGTTACTGCAAGCATTCCACCCGTCTGTTACATGTTTTTCCCTATGGTGGCTGCAGATATGCAAACAATTTATATTTTACAATCGTACAGGCTCAGCTTCCTCATTGTCGACTTAGAGCAGTGGGTGAGTCATTACAAGATATTCGAGCAATGAGGGCATCACCACCCAGTCATAATCAGTCCTCACCCAATGCACACTCGCAGCGGGAATCACTGGAGCGGGAAACTCTGGCGGATTTCTCCCCTCCCTACGTTACAACAGTGACTACACTTCAAAAGTACTTCATTGGCTGTAAAGCGCTTTGGGACGTCCTGAGGTCGTGGAAGGTGCTATAGAAATGCAAGTCTTTCTTTTTCTTTCCCTAGCCCAGGCAGCATTCCAAGTGCTGAGATCAACTAAACCAGCACAGAACATAATTCAAAACTGAGACTTTTTGCATGGACATTGGCTGTTGCCCTTACCAACTCAGCCTTCTCTGAGGTGGGGTGGGGTGGGGAGTGGGGGGATGAGGAGAGGAGCTGGCGAGCCAGCGTGAATAGAAGTGTTATTCTTTCTCGTTCATCCATCAGCGACATTGATCTGTGATTATAACGTGGGAATCGAAGCTCCTCCGTGATTAACCATTACCAACTCTTTGCATGCTCCAGTATTCCCCTGCTGATCAGCACACCCCACGAACTCTGAAGATAATCACAGAACAGCAATCCCCTGGTACAGGCAGGAGTTTGAAAACAAGACAAATTCATTGCACAGGCACCCACTACATGACCCGAGCTGTCAGAGTACTCGATAAAGTAATAATAGAGTATTGATTATATATTGACAGTGCTACCAAAGCAGATTGCACAGTGCTGGCCATCAATATCTTATTTTTGTACCCAAGCTCACATCACAAAGAAACTATTTGTTCTCTTTTTCCTTCTATTTTTCACAAATTGGAAAACGAGGGATGTGATCTGAGTCCGGTCCTCTTTGTTTTATTTTTACAGGGCTTCTTCTCGAAGAAGATTTTCGATACTGAAGGTACAGTATCCCTTACTGCAGTGATCTACTTGGGGATTTGAATCAACTCCGTTAATTTGGGAATTAGCCTTGCAGGGAATTCTGCGTGTTTTGTTAACAAAAATCTATCAATCTCAGATTTAAAATTAACAATTGAGCTAGCATCAACTGCTATTTGCGAAGCGAGTTCCAAACTTTTACCACCCTTTCTGTGTAGAAGTGTTTCCTAACTTCACTCCTGAAAGTCCCCCCGGCTCTAATTTTTAGGCTACGTCCCCTCGTCCTCGACTCCCCAACCAGCGGGAATAGTTTCTCTCTATCTACTCTATCAGTTCCCTTTGATATCTTGATGACTTTGATCAAATTACCCCTTAATCTTCTAAATTCCTGGGAATACAACCCTAGTTTGTGTAATCTTTCCTCGTAATTTAACCCTTGGAGTCCAGGTATCATTCCAGTAAATCTACACTGCACTCCCTCCAAGGCCAATGTATCCTTCCTAAGGTGCAGTGCCCAGATCTGAACACAGTACTCCAGGTGTGGTCTAACCAGGGCTTTGTATCGCTGTAGCATAACCTCTACCCCCATTTGAGGGATGGATCAGTGTACAGATCAGTGCGTCTACAAGAAAAACAGTTGCAGCTAAAGCTCGGTATGTAGCACAGGTGCTGCTCCAGATAGTCATAGGTGTTGGTCTCAGATTTGCCATCCCCAGACAAGCTCGAGATTTTCTGTTGAAGGTGTATACTTGAGGTTGTACCTGGCGGCTAATGGTGGCAAGGTGCATGTGAGCAACACATACCTCTTCTCTCCTCTTTCTTATCCCTCTCTTCTTTCCTTTCTCTGCCTCCCTTTTTCTGCACATTTCTTTCTCTCTTCACAGCCTGTCTGGTATTTGCAAGTGTATTCTTTTGCTGGACAATCAGAGCAAGCACCATAATGCACCCTCAATGGTAATGAAAGCTCTCGATTAAAACCATAGGGACTGTCTGTCCTGCCTGCATGAACCATTAATTGCAATCTTTATTTCTCTTGCTTTGTCACTACCCAAGTGGTTATTTTCCATGTTTAAGTCCAGATGCCACAATACTGAAGGTCAAAACCTCAGTGGGTGAACCTTTGTGACCAGAACAGACAATCTGTCTGGGGCCTTGAAGTGTCACCTTAGCTTTTTTGGGGGGATTTCTGTTTTTGTTCTAAAAGAATGCAGCAAGAAGGTTCAAAAACAGTTAGCAATTTCACACAACAGAAATACTGATTTGAATGACAAAAGTTTAAATAAGATCCAGCACTGGATTCTAAAATAGCCCCAAGTATAGCTTATTTTTAAGCTGTCTCTAACCAATAATGTAATAATTTAATTCATGCATAACTGAGTATACAACTCTGACATTGGTATAGGGTTGCCACCTCTCGTTGGACATGTTCCAGGAGGTTTGATCACGTGACATCTGATCATGCAACGTCCGATCACATGACACTGACCCGCAATTTTACAAATGTTATTGTGAAGATTGGGTCCCCTGTGGTTGAGTATCTTTTCTCGTGGTTTTGTGGCAGCAGCTATCGCGCAAGAACTTCTGAGAACCAGAAGGCAGCCAGCGAGCAGACGAAGAAAGTGACCAGGCGCGAACCGCAGCGGTGGACCGCAAGCGTGAAGCCCCAAAGTAATGAAGTCCTGGGAAAGAATTAGATAAAGTGGGAGACATGGAGACTAGGCTTGCTTTCAGCACAGGAATGATGCAAGCTGGAGGAAGAGCTTGTCGATGTATCTGGAATTCAGGAGGAACAAGAACCACAACCATAACTGTACTGATGCAATTGGAAGACAGTAATGGAGAATGGGAGGTCTAAGGTGAGATGGCGACCTTTTTTGTTGGATCCAGTCTGAGAGTGTGTCAGATATGTTGGCATTGGCAGAGTCGAGAACTGTTGAAGGGAAAATAATCTTTTGGGTATGAAGGGAGAAGGCGGGTACTGGAGGGAGAGGGGCAGCTTCATCAACAGAGCTGTGCAAGTGGCGGTTTCTGAGTTCGGGATCATTTAGAGCTTATGTTGTTAGGTGAGGGGGGGGAGGGTTGTTAGAGATAATGGGGCTGAAATTGGTCACCATCAGTTGTGCAAAACGGGCCACGGAAAAGAAAATCGGCTGGGGTGTAAAACCAATCGACCAATCTCACCCCCAGTGTCACTACCTGGTTTTCAGAAGTTTTGATCATGTTTCTAACCACATCCAACTGAACTCCCTCCATGTTGCTGAAGCGCCTTCGAATGCCAAAATCAGCAAGGTTGCAATGGCAGTGCTGGATGCCCACAATGCCCCGGGCCGCTGAAACTGCTCTATTGTGTGAGCGGAAAGGACGCACGTGATGACCGTGGGAGCAGCTGCACTGAGTCGGGAAGGAACCGGCAGAGAACAAACTGGCCTGTTCCAGATACATCAGCGGCTGTCACCAGCCAAGCCCGCAGATTTTTCTCCCGGGTTGCTCACAGCAGTACCCGGGAGATCAATCCTCAATTCCGGGAATCTTGGCAAACCTACATTGGTAGTTCAAATAGAAAGAAAGAAAGACTTGTAATTATATAGTGCATTTTATAACCTCAGGATGTCCCAAAGCCCATTACAGCCAATGAAGTTATTTTGAAGTTTAGTTACTGTTATATTGTAGGAAACTAGATTATTTGATCCTTATTTGCAGAGCACTGAGAGCAACAGAAAGCTCGCAACGACCTGACTGTATATTTTGGGAAGCCATGTGGCAGCCATATTAGAAAATGGTGAGATTGGAGAGCTGGCAAGGAGCAAGATACAATGGGACAATCTGCCTTGACAATTGTACGTGTCCCAAAAAACAATTCTATGGTTCAAAAAAAACTGAGGAAACCAGGTGCATGGAAGCCAATCTAAGCAAACTTGAGAGTGACTCATTCCAGCATGCAGCAGCGAGTTACTACAGTGCTGGGAATCCGACCAAGAACAGAAATAGTTTTAACGCAAGTGTTCCGGACCTGCAGTAAACACAATATCAGTTACAACTGTAGAGGTTTATTGTAACTATATATAAGTTACTGGGAGAATGACAGGGAACTGGTCTCCCTCCAGACTTGCAGTTGTAACTCTGCACATATTCACCACATATATGGAGCAAACTTTGCCTGTTTTCGTTTTAACAACGTCCCACCCACAAAACATGAACAGCTGATAGTTTCTCATTAGGTTGCAGTGCACAATTGACAGTTCACAACACCTTCTCTTCCTCCAATGTTCTGCTCATTCCCTGAAGGCAGTGACTCATGCTCAGGTATGGATCCACAGTGTTGGCAGCCCTCCAGTACCTCGCAGCTCACCAAAGTCTTAGTGATGAAACCATGTTAACTCTGAACATCTGCTGGCCTGGCTGAAATGTGGCACCTCAGGAAGGATATATTGGCCTTGGAGAGGGCACAGTGCAGATTCACCCAGAATGGTACCGGGGCTAAAAGGGTCAAACTATGATGGCATGTTGCATAGACTAGGCATGTATTCCCTTGAGTATAGAAGATTAAGGAGTAACCTAATTGAGGTGTTTAAGATGATTAAAGAAGTTGATATGGTAGATAGAGAGAAACTGTTTCCTCTGGTGGGGGAGTCCAGAACAAGGGGGCATAACCTTAAAATTAGAGCTAGGCCATTTGGGGTGATTTCAGGGAGCACTTCTTCGCACAAAGGGTAGTGGAAATTTGGAACTCTCTCTCCCAAAAAGTAGTTGAGGCTGGGGGTCAATAGAAAATGTCAAAACTGAGATTGATAGGTTTTTCTTAGACAAGGGTATTATGAGTTATGAAATCAAGGTGGGTAGATGGAGTTATGATACAGATCAGCCATGATCTAATAGAAGGTGGCTCACCACCATCTTCCTAAGGGCAACTGGGGATGGGCAATAAATGCTGGCCTTGCCAGCGACACCCATGTCCCATCCTAAAAAAAAGAACTGTCTCAAGGGGCTGAATGGCTTACACCTGTTCCTATTTTCCTGACTCTTGTTTATTTATTCAACCAGTGTTCTTCTGACTTGTTCTAAAGACATTGACTCATCTAGCGGTTTTGGCTGAATCTGTGCAGTCAGCTCCTCTTCCAAGTGGCTATTGTTCACGTGTCAGCCTAGATACAGAATGTCAGTGGAATATTTGATCGTGATATGCATCAGAACCGAACCCAATCCTGCCCTGAATTTTCCAACCGGCATTATTTTGATGCCAGTGGTTATGCCAATCAGAAAATCTAGACTACACACTGTTCAGCAGATCTTTGGATAGAGATCAGGAGCGGGAATTCCAGCTGATTTCCACCCCTGCATCTCCAATCCAGGTTTGCTAAGGCTACTTGTAGTTCCCTCCCCCCTTTTCCCACTTCTCTCTCAAGTCTCTTCCATGGACTGGATCTTTGATACTTAAGCTAAGCAGTTCTGTAACCCAGGAGGAAGCTAAGAGGAGACCAGGTCAAGAGGTAGCAAAGTATCTCCCAGCAGTGTTGGGAACGAGTTTATAAATCACTACACAGCCATTCTCTAAATCATTAAAGATGGGAGTCTCACTATCACTTTACCTTGCTTTTATTTAATTTCTCCCTCCCTCTCCTGAAGGTGTTGACTCTCACTGGGGTACAGTTGCAGCAACACTGGTTTCTGTCAGGTATCACTTCCAAGCGGTTAATCCTCATTTGTGACCCTAGACAGTGACGCTAGGGTTCTCCCAATTGACCATCATAACTTTGGTGGAAGGTCAGTAGAAATCCCCATTTACCTGATTAATCCAGGTTTACCCCCGATCTTGCGGCAAAGTTATGGAGACTGAATGGAAGAACCTCCAACAAGAACTTGCATTTATAGAGTGCCTTTAACGTAGGAAAGCATCCCAAGGTGCTTCACAGAGCTTAATCAGACAAGATGGGACAACGAGTCGTAGGAGATATCAGGATGGGTGACTAAAAGCTTGCTCAAAGAGGTAGGTTTTAAGGAGGTGGAGAGGCGGAGGGGTTTAAGGAGGGAATTCCAGAGCTTAGGACCCAAACCACTGAAAGCACGGCCACCAATGGTGGATCGAAGGAAATGGGAGATGCACAAGACGTGAGAGTTAGAGTTCTCCAAGGGTTGTAGGCCCGAGGAAATTCCTGGCGTGAGTGTCAGGCCAATACCGATATACACACACTTTCTATCGGAGTCACTGGACAACAATCGGGAGTGGGGATGCTGGCGGAGTTCTCCTATCCCTAGTCGAAGGGAGCTGAGTCCTTTCACCCCAACTGTTGCCCAACCAGGATAGAACTATAGATGTTTCTAGCACAGAAGGAGGCCATTGTGTCTTTGCTAGCTCTTTGCCAAAGCAATCCAAAGCTAATCCCTCTGCCCCGCTCTTTCCCCATAGTCCTGTCTCTTCCTCTGCTTCAAATACGTATTCCATTTTCTCCTTAAAAGAGGCAATGGTCTGTGTCTCAACCACTCCCTGTGCTAACTGAGCACAAATTGGGAATCAGTTAGGGCAACTTATAAAATCAGCCAGTTAGAAAAGCTCAGGATCAGCCTGATGCCCCATTTATCTTGTTTTAGTTCTCTGATTTTATTTTTATTTAAACAATTAAGTGACAAAATGATCAGGGGAATGGGTTTAAAGTGGTTACTGAACCACAGTGTACAAAGAGGAGGAATAAAAACACAAACAGCGCACCGAAGCACCCTGTGTTAATGATGTTACAAACTGGTGTTAAGTTCAGCTCTGTTACGTTATTGGAATAAATCAGAACTCTCAACGTGGTCGCAAACAAACACTGTTTAGAGAAAAATATTTTTAAAAGGCACAAAAAATAACAAGCAAATAACACCTGGTTATGTGTGCACACCCAAAACTGCCATCGCCTGCCCTTTCTCTTTCAGTCACTAACTGGACTGCTGTGTAGTTCCAACATTTTCTGTTTTAATTTCAGGAAAGGAAATCAAATAAGTGTGCAAAGTTATCCATAATTCTTTGTAATAGGTCCTGATAAGAGCAAAAAACATTTTTTAGGAACAGGAAAAAGTCATCAAATAGAATTTACAGCACAGAAACAGGCCATTCGGCCCAACTGGTCTTTGCTCCACATGAGCCTCCTCCCATCCTACTTCATCTAACCCTATCTGTATATCCTTCTATTCCTTTCTCCCTCATGTACTTATCTAGCTTCCCCTTAAAGGCATTTACGCTATTCGCCTCAACTACCCCATGTGGTAGCGAGTTCCACATTCCCACCACTCTCTGGACAAAGAAGTTTCTCCTGAATTCCTTATTGGATTTATCAGTGTCTATCTTATATCTTAACTTATATTTATGGCCCCTTATTTTGGATTAAATCCGTCCCTGATAGGTCAACCCCACCTACCCACTTTCTCGCCAGACCCCTGAGTCTCTTCTCTCCCCAGAAACACATCTAATTGCTCCTTGAGCCCAGTTATACTGTCTGCTTCCTATTAGCGAGCAATTTGCCTGCATAAACTTTCTGAATCCCCTTCCCAATCCGATGAAGTGTCTCTTGGGCTGAAATTGTGCTATTTGACATTAGTAATGAACAAGATTTAAGTCCCCCCATCTGCTATTGTAACAAAGGGGTTAACTGGTTTAAAACTGGTTTTTCAATGTGTTTCTTACCAATATCACAGTGCGATTTCACCCTGTCTAAAAAAAATGCTGAACATTTTTAAAGATAGGATTGTAAATAAAGTGCGTGTCTTCTGTTGAAAAGTCTTTTCCCAGCTCTGTCCCTGATTGAATTCCTCATTCTCATTTGACGGGGGTATTTTGCTCCATGTGTAAAGCTAAAGAGAAATTCTTTAACTAAACTCTCATTAGAACAATATATACCCTCAGTTAGATCTTTATAAATGGGCTGTGCACAAGGGTATTTTAGAGGGCAATGGTTAGACAAGAATCTCTCTCCACCATAGGATGTCAGGACTTGATTAATGACTAAGGTGATGATGTATGAGATGTACCAGAGATTTATATTGTAGCCGATAAAAGACGGCGTATGTTATTTCTCTTCCTGTCAGCTGACCCTAATACAATCCCAGTCCACTGGATTAATGTTGTGGAACGGCCATTGTGCCTGTCATGTGACCTTAAAAAAAATGGCTGTCAGGTTTTAATGAAATACCTTTGCATGCCTCAATCAGCACCAATTCAGTCACCACCCAGCTCCATAAAAAAATACATCCCTCTGTAAAGGTTTTAAAAAATAATACAGAATTTTCTTTACAACTGCATAAGTTATTATCAACCTCTTAGCACAAGTGAGCTGATTAGCAGAGAAACAGTAGTGTTAATGCTCATCCCAGGATTTGAGCACATAATCCAGGCTGACAGTGCAGTACTGAGGGAGTGCTGCGCTGTCAAAGGTTCTGTCCTTTGAATGATACATTTAAGATGAGGCCCTGTCTGCCTGTTCAGGTGGATGTTTAAATCTCATGGCACTATTCGAAGAATAGACGAGAGTTCTCCTGCTATCCTGGCCAACATTCCTCCTTCAATCAACATCACACACACACAAAAAAAATAGATTAACTGTTTATCCATTTCTTTGCCATCTCCATTGCTGATCGTGGGGCATCGCTATGCACAAAATGGCTGCCATGTTTGTCTACATAACAATAGTTGCTGCAATTCAAAGCAATTCATTGTGAACACTTTGGAGAAGTTTCTGAGAGTATGATAAGATGCCATATAAATTTAAGTTCTTCCTTTCTCTATATTTTGTGTCAATTAGTAATGGTTGGAATGAATGTCCCAATCTGATTGTCCCTGCCTCTTCCAACTTTCTCTCTGATTTTCTTTTCTTTTTCTCCAGTAGGCACTGGTTTATGTTGGGATGCAGATTTACAAGAGACTCCAACCATGCACCACTAACCCAAGTGGCTAGTCTTCATGCTCAACCTGGACAGTCGGTATTTGACAACTGGAAATGTCTTGTTCGCACCCGACATCCAAACACACACACCTTCCAGCAGGAGTCAATGGGGTAGATCTTGACTTTGCGTGATCATGTAAAACGGGTGATAGTGAGTCAGCAGCCTGTTGTATATCTCTCCTGATTTTTTATTTCTATTGAAGTCAAGATCTGCTCCACTGAGTGGTAATCAGGAGTATTTTTTGCCATCCTAGCCATGGAGCACTGAGGCCAAATGTGGCATCCATACTAATACCTGGCTGATGGGAAGAGCAGGACACCAAGCAGGAGACAGGAAGGATTATGGTGGGGGGAACTGACCGCCTGATCGAGGAGATGGGTTTTTAGGAAGCCTTTGAAGGAAGACAGGAAGATAGCAAAGTAGAGGGGTTTTAGGAGGGGAGCAGGGGCGCAGTGACTGAAAGCTTGGCCTTGGATGATGGAGCTGCGGGGGAGAGCACTCTATACCAGAGCTGGAGAAGCTAAGGGTGGGGCTTGGATCTACGACTGGAAAAATTCACTTAGGTAAGGAGAGGCATGGAAAACGGGAATGAACTTTGAAGTTAACCCACTGGAATAGGAACCACTGGGGCTTGATGAGGACTATATTCAAGGCTGAGATGGATAGATTTTTGGACTCTAGGGGAATCAAGGGATATGGGGATCGGGCAGGAAAGTGGAGTTGAGGTCAAAGATCAGCCATGATCTGATTGAATGGCGGAGCAGGCTCGAGGGGCCGTATGGCCTACTCCTGCTCCTATTTCTTATGTTCTTATGTAGGACATGGGTGCTGGAAAACTGCTCACAGAGGCCACAGAAATGGAAAAATGTTGCACTGGTAGGGTAGAAGATCCATTTCTGAGGCTGGGCCTGACCATGTGGTAGAGGGAGCTTTACTCTTCACCTAATAAATCCAAGTTGAGAGAGCTTAATGCTGACATCAGGTAATCAAACTGTTCTATTCCTCATCACCAATTTCTCTTACCTCGATAAGCACAAAATTGACACAAAAAATGTAAGCAATATTTTCCTCAAGAACAGATATCATTGATGCTCTCATGCTCTCGGGAAAATTGGGTATCCATCTAATAATGCCACTCCATTATTTACGCCCCCAGTACAGACACTGTGTCTTGCTTGTGATCATAATAGGGACGGTCATTTCAGACATAAGCAATACGCAATAGTAGATCATTAAGATTACATCAAATTGTTTCACATTTTTTTCTGTTTCATTGAGTATCATGGAACAAATCTAAGGAGGTCACATTATTTTTAAGGCATTGGTCAAGCCTCATCTGAAGCATTGTGTGCAGTTCTGGTCACCTAATCATAGGGAGGTATTATTGCTTGTGAGAGGGGACAAAAGTGAATGGCAAAGAGCACTTTAGCATCAGGAATTTAAAACGATAAGGACGGCTGGGGCTGTTTCCTTCAAATTTGAGGTAATGAAATTGAAGTTTGCAACATTGTAAAGGGGATTGACAAACTGATCCAGGCAAATTGTATTTGATGGTGAGAAGTTAAAATGCCAGGAGACACTTTAAAAATGAGGAAGAACGGAAGCCAGGAGGAACTTTTTCAATTAAAGTGGAATCGAGTTGTGGAATGAGCTACAAAGGAAGGTCGTCGAAGCGGGCAGTACAAATGGGTTCAAGAGACAATTGGATGTGTTTCTGGAGAGAGAAGGGATTATTGTGAGAAATGGTGCAGAGGTGGGGTTGATCCATCAAAACGTGTCAGGCTCGTTCGGTCTAATGGCCTTTTTCTGTTCCTGGAGGTTTTTAACCAGATGATGGCTAAAACAGCGAGTCTCTGAGGCATGCAGACCAAGGAGGAATCAATCCAGTTAACTGATCTTAGAAGGAGCAGCAGCAGCGACGCTACAATGGGCCTCAATGCCCCTAGATTACAAAGGGGAAAACTGGCCAGGTTTCCCGCTGGAAGTGAGGACAGGATCAGGCTGCTATGTGACGCTCCTACCAGTTGACTAGCCTGCCGACGCTCACTGTCAGGTGTGAAGAATGTGCACTTTGGGTGAGGTACTGAAGTGTGCTGGTGGAACCAGGAGAGGAGGAGGGGGATGGGAAAAAGCTAGCAGAAGGAGAAAGGAGGAAATAAATAGAAAGAGTCTGAATAAACATCCAGCAAATGGAACACTAGCATTCAGGGCAAAGAAACAGATTAAGCTCGGTTAATGGAGGTGGGAGAATAGGTTAGATACCCAACTGAGTCAAAGAAACCTACAGAACACAGCAAACCTGAGCAGGAAAAGTGATTAATCACCCAAATGAGCCAGGAAAGTAGTTCAAATATCCAAATGAACCAGGGAAATGTATGGAGCACAGCCAGCTGAGGCAGGGAGTCCAATACTTTTGGATTGGAGTCAAGCAATCAGCTACTGTCACATCGAATGCCCGGGTCTTAAGATGATGTGAGCTTGAGAATTAAAAACATTTCTTAACTTCCACGATTGGAAATATATTACTGTAGTTTTAAAGTGTTGACTTCCTCCAAATTCTAAATGTACATTATGACATCTTGAAGTCCTCTAAAATGGGTGATTCTGGGAGTCGATCCTTGCAACAGGTCTGGGGGCATTTGGTGCTCATTAAAGGACATGCACAACAACAGTGGTAAGAACAGTTTTTCTTCCCTCCAATTGTCTTCACTCCTCTCCTGAGGGCACCGACCTGTGCCAGGGTAGGGTTCCATGGGTGCCTACAGCCTGCCAGTACTTTGGCCGAGTGAATATTCTCATGACTGGCAGGCTATTCAACCAGACGGACCATCACAGCCGAGCGCGGCCCTGTCCTCACCTGACACACATACACACATATGCTTTCCAGCAGAAGTCACTGGACAGCACTCAGAAGCGGGAGTGATTTTCCTCCTCTGAGTTGTAGTATCCCAACTGCTGTTTCAGCTGAAATGAGCAAACTCAGTCCTGAATGGGAATAAAACTGGCCCGAGCTGGCGCAAAGATGCACCTTTACTACGCAGGTCAGCGGGCGAGTCATTCATCGCCAAAATTCCACAGGCTAGATCTTGACTTTTTGCGATCGTGTAACACCCTCAGTAAACTTGAGCTCATCCAAAACTCTGCTGCCCGTATCCTAACTCGCACCAAATTCCATTCACCCATTACCCCTGTGCTCGCTGACCTACATTGACTCCCGGTCCAGCAACGCCTCAGTTTGAAAATTCTCATCTTTGTTTTCAAATCCCTCCATGGCCCTCGCCCCTCCCTATCTCTGTAACCTCCTCCAGCCCTACAGCCCTCCGAGGTCTCTGCGCTCCTCCAATTCTGGCCTCTTGCGCATCCCCGATTTTCATCACCCCACCATTGGCGGTCGTGCCTTCAGCTGCCTAGGCCCTAAGCTCTGGAATTCCCTCCCTAAACCTCTCCGCCTCTCTACCTCTCCCTCCTGCCTCTTTGACCAAGCTTTTGGTCGCCTGTCCTAATATCTCCTTATGTGGCTCATTGTCAAATTTTGCTTGATAACACTCCTGTGAAGCGCCTTGGGACGTCTTACTATGTTAAAGGCGCTATATAAATGCAAGTTGTGTAAAACGGGTGTTAGTGAGTCGGCAACCCGTTTTACATCTCACCCAATTTTTATTTCCATTGCAGACACCGAGAGAGGTGTAAAACGGGCTGCCAATTCGCTATCACCCGCTTTACACAAGCGCACAAAGTGAAGATCTACCCATTTGGCTCATGAAATTAGCAAAGAAAATGGAGGCAATTCCACTACAGCTAAACAGCTGGTTGTAATATGCAAATCCAGTATTTTAAGACACATTTCGCATCCTGCCCAGCTGCCAGGCTATTAAAAACTTACTTTCAAGTCAAAAATGTTTGTGCCTGAATTCCACATTGAGATGACCCCAATTGTTGATGGACAGAAATATGTTCAATCGGCCTGTAAGGTACCAGGATTTCTCTGAGTGAAGCACTTTGACATGTTTTGACACTTTATAATTGCAAGTCCAATTTATTATCTCTTGAATTTTCATTTTAAAAGTTAAAAACAAACTAGTTTTAACTTTGAGAAGAATAAAAACCCAGTGAAAGAGTTTGAAAAAACATTCAACGTGAGATTTATCTTGTGACTGGTTGAACCTATAAATCATTAATAGTTCATTACATTATAGAACATCCCAGTCTTATCTCCGATTTGTATCTGGGGGAAAAAACTGGAAGACTTTCTTTCAAAGTGTCTCGCAGCCATTCTGTTTAATCAACATATCTTCACCGCAGTGCTTAGCAACAGCAGCTCCATGTTTAGACTTGCTTTGAAAAGGCCACTTTTCTTAAAGAGACAAAAAAAAAATCCCTGCAGCACTCAATTCAGCTCTCCCCTCTTTAGGTAAAATCCCTCCTCACACTTTGCACAAGAAAAGCTCAGGGACTGCACCTGCGGAAGCCCAGGCCGCACAATGCGAGGCCAGCACACAAGGGTCACAAAACACTTCATTGAGTCGAGACTGTCAGCCGAGGCAGCGTGGATACAATGGAGCGGAGGGAAGAATTTCCTTTCACTGCTCAACACAACAGTGCCAAACAAACAAAAAAAAGCTCTTCTCTTTGCTGCTAAGAGGAGAAAGCCAGGACCTTTGCTGGTTTCTAGTTGGTACGGTACTCCTCCACAAAACCTCAATCCAGCGGACTTCTCATTACAAAAAGAAAATAACTTTGATACAGGCTTTCTTCTTGCGGATTATCCGATAGCCCGACTCTCTGAAAGAACTTATTTCTATGACTTTTTTTTCAATTATAGTAAAAGATACAAAAAAATATTCACACTGCGGGTTCCTGATTAAACCCTCAGCTTCATTACTTGCAATCCTTTCTTGATCGCCCACATTCCCCACCTCCCTGAATCAGCATCTATCATTTAATCCGTTCGTTCTAATGTACTTTTATGAATTAACTACACCTTGTTAATGTGGACACATTAAAAAGGTATGTGGATACATTTTCCACACATTTATAAAGAAAAGAAGCTCTTTTTCTTTTAGCAAGAATGATTCTGACTCGGCTCACTGCTCACAACCTGCACTGTGACTGAGTGTAGAGGCACTGGTGGCTCAACACAGAGGAGACCATTCGGGCCGTCATGCCTGTGCTGATGCTTGCTCCGCATCAGAGCTATCTTCTGTATTCCCACTGTCCTACTCTTTCCCTGTACCCTTTAATATGTTCCCTCTTTAAAAGGGGAATTTTAACTGCCTCTGTTCGGTGGAAGGAGAGTTAAAATAAAACAGCAACATTTTCACCCCGTGGCAGATTTAACCTGGCTGTTTTTGCCAGCGGCTGAGATGCCCACCAGCAGCCTCATTGACATATGCTAATCGGGGTCAGGACTCTGATGGCGTTTTAATGGCGCACTGAGCTGGGTGCCCACCGTGGTTGCCCCACTCAGTAAAACCTCTTGTGGAAAGAAGCAGAGGCCCTAAAAGCTAAGTTTTAATGGCAGCTTTGTGGGGCCAGCAGGAGCAGGAGTGCTCCTCTGAGCCTGCCCCGTGAGGAAAGTCTGGGCTTCTACAGTCCTGAGCTCCCACCCTCTTCCCACCTGCCAAGCCTTCTCCGTGACTTACCCGAGTGCCTGAGCCAGCTGCCATTTTGTGTGCGTTTTGGACAGGCAGCTGGCTGGCAGGACGTAAGTGAGGCCCAGGAGTTAATATCGGCCTGGCGGCCCATGTATCCTGCCAGCCTCCCTACCCCCCAGTTAAAATTCCCCATTAGGCGATGGTGATTGGCTTATCTTCAGTGGCAACTTGTTACAATGCATTCCACACTCTAATAATCTTTTGCATGAATAATTTCCTTTTAATTTGCCTCTTTAAGCTTCTTGTACTAATCCTAAATTAATATCAGCTTGTTACTGATTCACCAACCAGTGGAAATAATGTTTCACGAGTTACCCTTTTTAAATTGGAACATTTCTATTAGATCCTCCTCAGCCTTCTCCTTTCCAGTCCTAGTTTTTCAAATCTGCCATTGTAACTATATCCTCTTCCCCCCAAGTATCATCCTAAGGAATCTATGTTGGGTCTTTTTTCCTGGCTCCTATGTCCTCTCTGTAATGGAATGTGCAAAAACTGCACTCAGTTCCCTAACTCTCAGGCCAGCCATGGAAAAGCCACAATTCTGGGGCCTCAGCCTACCCTTGACCAGAACAAAATTCTCCCTGATACTATCCAGCACCATTGGTGGCACCCATTTATGCTGTCCACTAGTGACACTTTCCTCCTAAGGTGGGTTATGGTGCTTCCAGAGACACTGCTGCTGCTGTGTTTATATTGTAACACCGTTAAATAAATGGGTCTTAACCTTGTCTCAGTGGGTAGCACTCTGTCCTCTGACTCAGTAGGTTGTGGTTGCAAGTATTGGGAAATTGAGTGTGCACAGTGCATGATTTTCTGTCCAAATGGTTTTCTACCACTCTTTGTGTGAAGAAGTGTTTCCTAACTTCTCTCATGAATGGCCTGACTCTAATTTTAAGGTTATGTCCCCTTGTCCTAGACTCCCCCACCAGCGAAAAACGTTTCTCTCCATCTACTCCATCAATTCCTTTCAAAATCCTAAAAACCTCAATCAAATCAACCCTTAACCTTCTCTATTCCAGGGAATAGAAGGCTAGTTTATGTAATCTCGCCTCATAATTTAACCCTTGGAGCCCTGGTAACATTCTGGTGAATCTGCACTCCATGCCTTCCAAGGCCAATATGTCCTTTCTAAGTTGCGGTGCCCAGAACTGTACGTGGTTCTCTTGTCAAATAGCCTGCCAACACTCATTGTCGAGCCTCACTTATGAAAAATGACTGCATGGGCGAGACCAGAGAGGGCCACATGGCCTGTGGAACTGTTACCCTGCAAGAGTGAATGGTCGGGAGTTTTCCATCCTGTGTTACCCAGCCCTCAATATTCTGCCCATTTGTTTTAATAAGTGGCAAAGTGAGGGAGGCCGGCGACTGTAAGTGGGAAAATTCCAGCCAGTGTCTTCAGGGAAGCTGGAGAGAAAACCGGAGGGGGAAAAAAAAATGGGAACATTTAAAAAAAAAAATCACAGCATGGCATGATTTGCGGAGGAATGATTTGGAAACTCTAGTGCTGGTAAACAAAAAGATGGACCTGGGAAGATAAGCTAAATGGAGTCCCAGAACTGAATCGTGAGTGGGCTTGGACAGGGGGAAGGGAGGGGACGCATTCCAAAATAAATACCACGTCAGTTTGAAGGACAGATTAACATAAAGGAAGCGGCCTCAATAAGCCTTGTATGTAGCCTTGGGATAGTCTGGGCAGTGACTGCTGGCAACCATTCAAGAAATACTTCTATTGAAAGACTGGCAAGGCCTCAAGATCCGTCTTCATGGATTATACAATTAATTGACTAAAATTATAGGCAAGCAATGAATTAATTGACTAATTGTGTGAGTGGGAGCCTGGAAGCAGTGAATTGTCACCCCCACACTGAGCTTGTGCTGCCATAGAGTGTTGCCAAATGTTACTAGGAGGCGTCTGTTGATCCAAATTTAATCTACGTATAATCATACCAATTACCTGAAAGAGTTCCATAGACTTGTGCTCCAAAACAGAAAGAGTGCAGCAGCAGAGAGGTTGAAAAATGTATGACAACGTTTCACCATTAAAGCAGTGGATAATTGGGGAGGAGCTGGTACCCTGGATTAGACATAAGCTTTTCACTTCTGGGTGCAGGGTTCACCGTCTAGAATAACACGAAGGATGACCATTTGGATGAAGAACCAGAGGGTGGGGTGGTTCCCATGGGACTGCCCCCTGGCAAGAGCTGGGAAAGAAGGGAAGAATAGACTGCTATTCCCTGGAATATAGAAGGGTAAGGGGTGATTTGATTGGGGTTTTTAAGATTTTGAAAGGAATTGATAGGGTTGATAGGGAGAAACTTTTCTCGTCGGTGGGGGGAGTTTAGGCCATTAAGGAGAGAAGTTAGGAAACACTTCTTCACGCAAAGGGTGGTAGAAATGTGGATCTCCCTCCCACTAAAAGCAATAGATGCTAGCTCAATTAATAATTTCAAATCTGAGATCGCTAGATTTTTGCTAGTCAAGGGCATTAAGGGATATGGAACCAAGGCGGGTAAATGAAGTTAGGATACAGATCAGCCATGATCTCATTGAATGACGGATGACGGGCTGAATGGTTTGCTCCTGTTCCTATGTTCCTATGAAAAGCTCAAGATGGGGGAAAAGAATAAAAGGCATGAGTAAGGCCGGACGCAACCTAAAAAAAGCAGAAAGATCAGGAGATGCAGTGATGGAGGCCAAAAGATTGAGAGAGCAGAGACAAGGAGGTCGTTGTACAGATGGGGTTGGCAGTTCTTGCCAAATTATTGGCTGGTTTCCAGGCCCTCCCAATTTCTAAATCTGAGCAACACCATTTCTTTTGTAACGCTCATCACTGAAAAGAAACAGAACATCAGCTTTGCAGTTGTTCGTTGAGAGAAGAATGGAGGATTTTGAAAGCTGAAATATCTTTCAGTACTCAGGAAAAGCTCCACCCAAGATTCCAATGATCCAGAATCACTGACAAGATATCTGCTCTCCTGCCCCCACAGCAGGTGCATGGAGCGACTTGATCCCCATTAACACTGAAGCTGATATTTCAGACGCATTCTCACACTTTCTCGTGGCCTAGTTTAAAAGCAAGGCGATCTGAGCTGATGCCTACAATCTCATACAAGACCTCTCTGCGGGAACTTCAGTTCATAATCAATATCTCTTCAGTGGTTATGATAAGCAGCTTTCAGACTGGCCTTAGAAGGGGTGCAAGGGTTGTGAGTTTACAATATACAGATGTGGCAATAACCAAAATGCAAACTTGCCAGAATAACCAAGGCCGGTTGCTGTGAAGACCTGGTAAGCAGGATGTGTGCGTCGGAAACAGGTGATGCAAACGCAGGTCTAAGGCCAATGTGAGAACAACTACAGTAAAGACATTTTATCATCTCCCGATTATTGCAGGTGGTTTAAATCCAGCTGTGGCACAAGTTGTAAAGGCCTATTATTCCCTAATTTTCTTCTCCTCTCTTCTCTGGAGGAAAAGAAAGACTTGCATTTATATAGCGCCTTTCACAACCTCAAGACGTCCCAAAATACTTTACAGCCAATGAAGTACTTTTGAAATATAGTCATTGTAGGAAACATAGCAACAAATTTGCACACAGCAAGCTCCCACAAACAGCAATGAGATAATGACCAGATAATCTGTTTTAGTGGTGCTGGTTGAGGGATAAATATTGGCCAGGACACCGCGGAGAACTCTACTGCCCCTCTTCGAATTGTGCCATGGAATTTTTAACGTCTACCTGAGAGGGCAGACGGGGCCTCGGGCTAATGTCTCATCCGAAAGACGGAACCTCCGACAGTGCAGCACTCCCTCAGCACTGCGCTTGAACGTCAGCCTAGATTTTGTGTTCAAAAGTCTCTGGAGTGGGACTTGAACCCTCGACCTTCTGACTCAGAGGCGAGAGTGCTCACACACCAAGAGCCAAATTTGACTCATTTTCACATTGGGCGGTGCATGTACCAGCTCAGTCATATCTGGGCCTAGCATTCTACTTGGCACTGAGTCTCGGTTTGCAGAGTCAGTGCTCGATGGTTTCACACAAAGCGTGACTGAATCCACAGAGCCCCACGTCACACTATACAGAGGAGAGGATTAAATTCCTCTGTTTTATAATTTAACAGGAACCATGTAAAATAAAATCTGTGTGATTCAACCAACAAAAATATAATCAGGTGAGATGGAAATATTTTCAGTGCAGTGAAAGACAATGTGGGATTGCAGGAGAAAGCTCCCTGCTTGATTTGTTTCTTGTTGACAAAGCACCATTTTTTGAACAGGGAGAATGCAGTGCTTGTATTGACTTACAGGAGGTGTAACCAGAAACTTGCATCACACACCCCTCGGGTTGCCAACTCTGCTTGGAAGTATTCCTGGAGGTTTCATCACATGACCTCCCGCCTCCAGCCGTCCCGCCCAGTCAAACCGCTTTCTTCCCCCCCACCCCACCCCCGCCAACATCTCTGATATTTTTATAACTAATAAATGAAAGTTTTCAAATAAAATGAAAAAAAAACACACACTATTTTATTTTGAATTCCCCTATGAGTTTTCTCCTGTCTCGCAGCAGTGTGCGGGAGATTAATCTTTAATTCCTGGAGATTCCAGGTCAATCCTGGAGGGTTGGCAACCTTACACACCACGCACTCCTTAACGTCTCAGGGCACAAGTGATACGAGTGGGGCATGCAGTCCAAAGCAGTGGGGCATCCAACTGCAGGGCTCTTTGCTGCCGCCTGGGGCTATCGGTGGGATGGGCTGCACATCTGCGCGACGAACGGCAGCCAAAAATAGGCTGAAGAAGCGCGCTCTGTGCAGCTAGGCCGCAGCCTCCTTTCCTGCCACTGGGCATGAAGTGGCCATGACGTGCCGACGCGCTTAGTCAGACTTGGTATCGTTGAAACAAAAGATGTACTGTTTGTACACAAAACAGGAATTATTGAATTGTTTCACTTGAAAGCTGCATGCGAGCATGCGGTCTGGTCATTTAGACTCAGCCCAATATTGTAGTTAACTGATATACTCTTCAATTCAAAGTGGTTAATCCAAGAAACATCTGTGATTATAGTACTGTACCAAATCTCAATTGAAATGTACTGCAATACCTCATTTGTACAGAGTCCAGGTTCAATTTCAATCATGATGAGCCTTATTGAATCCGATATAGTCAGCATCTTCCAGTAGCTTTGCCCCAGACTGTTGCATTCATCAGATGGGATGAAATTACAGTCTGACACATGTTCCCAGGTGTACTGCCCAACACAAGGCTATTTTATTATTATTTTATTTATACTGGGAGAAATTATGAGCGTCTCCTGGTCAGGTCGCTCGACTGACAAGCGGTGCACTGTAACAAGGTCGTAGGGACGGCACAGAGGATGCACGACGCGGAACGGTAGCTGACAGAAAATAAACCATGGAGGGGGCCCCTGCGAAGTGTCATTCATGGAGTACGTTATTTGTAGCCACAACCCCTTAATGCACCGTGGTTCTCCATTTTACTCACGTCAGTGTAAGGAGGTGCCAATTAGCGGGCAGGAGTTTTCCTCAGCTAGGGAGGAAAATAAATCATCAGAGGGAAACTTAGCCCGAGAGCCACCTGTATTAAGCCCAGCATTGGCAGAGGTGTCAGAGCAATGTTTTCCACTCACCCTTATAAATTTGTGTGGTCCATATTTAAAATGGAAACTGCCCATGTAAAGTTAGTTGCCACACTGTAATTACACCATCCCATCTTTGGTGCCACTGTAGTGCCTCAGTTTTATGTCTCCCAGCTCCTCGGCCTGTACTGCAGAAAAGTTCCTGTGCTCCAACCAGCTCTGCTTCCTAAATTGCCATAAGTTTCACTTTTTAAACTATAAATAATAATATAAATGTAAAAACATTATATATGAAGTAAGGACAGAATGTATATTACTTTAAAGTGGAGATTGAGTTAGGTCTGCACATCCAGCTCTCAAACCCTGTATCAACAATAACTTGCATTTATATGATGTGGAGATGCCGGTGATGGACTGGGGTTGACAAATGTAAAGAATCTTACAACACCAGGTTATAGTCCAACAATTTTATTTGAAAATCACAAGCTTTCGGAGATTATCTCCTTCGTCAGGTCACCTGACAAAGGAGATAATCTCCGAAAGCTTGTGATTTTCAAATAAAATTGTTGGACTATAACCTGGTGTTGTAAGATTCTTTACATTTGCATTTATATAGCGCCTTTAACGTGGTAAAGTGTCCCAAGGCACTTCGCAGGAATGATTATCAAACAAAATTTGACACCGAGCCACATAAGGCAATATTAGGGCAGGTGATCAAAAGCTTGGTCAAAGAGGTAGGGTTTAAGGAACGTCTTAAAGGAGGAGAGAGAGGTAGCGAGGCGGAGAGGTTTAGTGAGGGAATTCCAGAGCTTAGGGCCTAGGCAGCTGAAAGCATGGCCGCCAATGGTGCAGCGATGAAAATCGGGGATGCGCAAGAGGCCAGAATTGGTGGAGCGCAGAGATCTCGGAGGGTTGTAGGGCTGGGGGAGGTTACAGAGATAGGGAGGGGAGAGGCCATGGAGGGATTTGAAAACGAGGATGAGAATTTTAAAATCGAGGCGTTGCCAGACTGGGAGCCAATGTCGGTCAGCAAGCACAGGGGTGATAGGTGAACGGGACTTGGTGCGAGCTAGGATACAGGCAGCAGGGTTTTGGATGAACTCAAGTTTACGGAGGGTGCAAGGTGGGAGGCCAGACAGGAAAGCATTGGAATAGTCGAGACAACAGCACTCAAACTAGGGTTGGACGTATTCCTGGAGACTACACTCAGTGTAATACCATGGGCCATTGACTAGTATAGAAAGGTGGTGTCTATTTTTTTGATGTAGTTTTCTTTTTTTTTGTATAGTTTTTATATAGATACGTGTCACCTGTGGCTCACTGGTAGCACTCTCATCTCTGAGACAGAAGGTTGTGGGTTCAATTCCTATTCCAGAGACTTGAGCATAAAATCTAGGCTGACATTCCCAGTGCGGTACTGAGGGAGTGCTGCACTGTCAGAGGTGGTATCTTTAAGTTGAGACCGAGGCCCCATCTGCCCTCTCTGTTAGATGTAAAAGGTCCCATGGCACTATTTGAAGAACAGGGGAATTCTTCCAGTGTCCTGGCCAACATTTATCCCTCAACCAACACCTAAAACAGATAATCTGGTCATTTATTTCATTGCTGTTTGTGGGAGCTTGCTGTACGCAAATTGGCTGCTGCATTTCTTACATTACAATGGTGACTACACTTCAAAAAGTACCTCATTGGTTGTATAGTGCTTTGGGACATCCTGAGGTCATGAAAAGCGCTATATAAATGCAAGTTCTTTCTTTCTTTCTTTTGGAGTTTTGCTTGCACATTGCATCAGCTGGTCATTGTACTCGCTGGAGAGACAGAGACTTAGAAGGGAGCAGATTGAGGTATATAAGATTATTAAAAGAATGGACGTCACATCAAAAGATGGAGGGGTAGATTTTCATCTTCGCCAACAGGGTGGTAACCTGCCGAAGCCAATCACCCACCCTTTATAGAGGGTGCCCAATGCAATGAAGATGTGGCAGGTTCCCCTCCAAGTCACACACCATCCCGACTTAGAAATATATCGCCGTTTCTTCATCGTCGCTGGGTCAAAATCTTGGAACTCCCTTCCTAAAAGCACTGTGGGAGAACCTTCACCACACGGACTGCAGTGGTTCAAGAAGGCGGCTCACCACCACCTTCTCAAGGGCAATTAGGGATGGGCAATAAATGCCGGCCTCGTCAGCGACGCCCACATCCCATGAACGAATTTTAAAAAAGGTTCTATAAAGGGCTGATAATCCGCTCTGCCAGATAATCGCGGAGGCAGTGAAGGTGAAAATCTACCCGAGTGTTTGATGTGATAGGATTGTGTGGAACTCAGACTCACCCAAACAACCGAGGAAAGCGGGGATTGAGCTTGGATGTTTGAAAGTCTTCCTTTCCCTAGAATGATTTACCTGTGGAAGATTACACTGGAGGAGACCATGAAGACTAATTCATTGCAGTCATTCAAGAAGGCATTCCTGGGAAACAAGGTCATTACATCAGATGTAGTTTATGACTGGATAATAATTCATGGGGCTGGAGCCTCCTGAGACTTGCATGATTGGCTATGAGGGATCAGAGACTCTTGAATTGATTACAGGTCCTTTTTTTCATTGCCTCTCCTGGGAGGTTTGGGGCTATGGTTGGTGCACAGGGAATGGAATCAGTCAGTGGATGGGGGCGAGCACTTGCAGATCTTTTCTCATTCTGCATACATAAACAGAACCACCTCAGTGTTGGGTGTCAAAGTATTAACAAGGTACGAATCCCACCCCCTCTCATCCTCTATTCAGTCATTGTGGGGTGCTGTAAATTATCCTTTAGTAGGAACCACGACAACCAACCTTGAACTCTCCATGTGACGAGAAACTCTCTTATTTCATGATAGTATTCAATATACAAACTTCATTTGTCATTCAACGGCAATAAAAAAAATGAAAATGAAAAGGATTTACCAATAATTATTTGCAGTTATTGTCGCTAAAGAATGAGATTGCATTTAAAAGAAAGTGAAATTTCTCTCAGAAAACAAGATGCCCTTTGACCTCCAGTGGGGTGCTGCATCCCTTTTCTCCTCCCACTATCTCCCTCCCCCTCCTCCCCGGATAATCCTTGGTTTGGGCTGAGCTGAAGTCTCCAGTGGTACGAGAGGTGGTTCAGATTACCATACAAGGTGGAAAAAAATATTAAACCGCCTCTTATTTGCAGTGGCTAATTGGGCAACGAGTCAAAATAATTGGTGCCAAAGAGGTGTTGCCATGGTGACTGTTACAGGAAACAGCCGTGCTGCCTAAATTGGCCGTCAATATTGATTTGATCTTGTAAAGGTTTCATAGCGGTACAAAAAGGGAGCTGTGACCTCACCATCCAGTTCTTCCACAAATCCCTCTGCTGCCGTCTGAAGCGTTTGACTGACAGCAATTTGTAGCAGCTGCCATTTGACCCCGTAGACCATCCGACACTTGAGGGAAGAGGAACATTCCTCGGTGGATGATATCATTGATATTATGGGATGCCTCCTTTGACCTGCTCATGGCTGGGTCTCTCAGCCTTTTTTGCAGTGAGGAACCACTGTGAGCGTCTTCAGCTGCTTTGGGAAGCAAATGCACATCCACCGCACAACAGTGCAAACAGAAAAAGTGTTAATTAGTTCGCAAAGTCATGCTAGACATTTAACCCTTTCACCGAAGCAAACCTATTTCCAATTAAACCAGATACTGGAGGCAGTTGGCAAAGTAGCTGTTTAGGATTAATTCTTTCTTCATTTTCTCCCATTTTGTTTCTGAAGACAATGCCTTCTGCTGAGGCCCAGTACCACAGGCATCAATAGCCCTCCGTCTACCTAGCCCAAGGGGCCATTTTTATGTTTAAGCGAAAACAGCGGGTGTTGAATGGGATTTACGATCGCGAGGGACATCGTAGCTGAACCTGAGCTTTTCCTCACCCTACATCCTACCTGAACTTTCCGAAGGGGCCAGTGAATAGCAGTCAGGAGCGGGAAACCTGACAAAATTTTCCCCTCCCTACTCAAGGCCAAATTACAGTGTCCCACAGCGCTAACCTACTGGCTGCCACATCTCCTACATTATAACAGTGACTGCACTTAAAAAGTGCTTCATTGGCTGTAAAGCACAATGGGACATCCTGAGGTTGTGAAAGGCGCTATATAAATGCAAGTCTTTCTTTTTCTTTCTAACCTAGGGTCTCTATGATCTGTCCCACACCATGTGATGCTTTTATTTAATGAGCCATTGAGGTAATCCTATTAAGTTGTGATTTAAACTCTTTCACTGACTATGTATTTACACCACAACTATAATGTCAGTGTGAACCAGTTCCGCTTCATACTGATGCTAAGGTAATAATGTAAATCTAGCCTAAATCTGAATCTGATCAATTGGACACCTGGAGGAGGAAGTCACACTCCACTTCACTCCAGAAGCAAGTTGGGCCTTACTTCTGGATTTATACAACTGAAGTTTAGAATTAGTTAGTGCCAGGCAGGAACCACTTTGCACCAAGTTTAAACTTGTAGTGTAACTGCATCGCAATTGAATTTCACTGGGCTGGGAAGAACTTTGTAACAACACAGTATTCCAGATCTTGGCTGGGGTCTTCCAATTCCACACATGGCAGCCCGCAATTTTCCGCTCGTTCACTCTAATGGGCGGAAAATTGTGGGTAAGCGAGTGCAGAACTGGAAGTGGAAGATGCCGGGCCCTGTGGGTTACCAGGCTGTAACACACTGAGGTGTTAATTGGGGGAGTGATGTTCAACTGGTTTATGAACATCAAGTCCATACAATCCATGTAGAGACTATAGGGGGTGAAATTCTGCCAGTTGATAATTTACCACAATGATATTTTTGGTGAACCCATATCCAGAAGGATTTTTACCCCCTTGCATTATCCTCGAGATCCAGAGTTTTTTCTGCTTCATGCGCTTTGCTCGGCCAAGAGGACATCCAGAGGCGAGGTCCTAGATCTGACATCTGATGTTCGACAGTATTTTGCCAGGAGGTGAGTAAGGCGATACTCCCTCTGATCGCCTCCCACCTCTTGTTTCCTCTGAGGAAGTTCCTGGAAATGGCACGGGTGAGACCAGCGACTCACTTCGGAACAGACCTTTATGCTGGAATATGTCGAGGGCGTGTGCGGGGAGGTGGAGAGGAAGGGGGACAAAGCGATTGAGAGGTAGCTGGAGTTTCGCACTATGTGTCTGCCAGTGTGCTGTGATTTTGTAACAAAACTGACTAATGCAGTGCTAACTTGAGGTTCATTATGAAGCAATGCGTGTACATAAAATAAAATGACTCCTGAACTGCTCTCACGAAGCTGCTGACTGCGTGTTGGGATACAGCTTCATGGGCGCCAACCACCCTCGATATCTCATCCATTCTTTATGTGCGAGTGATGACAGCCAAGTTTCTTTGATATAAATTTAATGGGTCAAGATTTAAAGCAACGTAAGAATAGGAAGGAAACTAGGCATTTAACGAGCACAACTCACAAAGAAATATTCCGTTGAAAGAATAATTTGCTTGGTGGTGAATTGTAATTTTGTTTTTCTATTGTATCACAAGTTAAAATTTGGACATCAAAAGAGAATTAGACCAAAATGTGCGAGAAAAGCATTCAAAGAAACGATGAATTCAGTCAGGCTAAAAGTGTGGCCGATCGTACTGAGGGAGATTAATGGGTTTATATCATGGCAACGGTGCTGCTTTGGTGAGATAACACCATTTAAACATAATTTTTAGGGAACCATTTTAATTTCTTATTTGGCATTAGCAGAAAATACCCGGAAAAAAAAAGCTGGTATCAGTAAAAGTGACCACGGAGGTGTTGGGTTGTTGGAAAAACCCAACTGGTTCACTAATGTCCTTTAGGGAAGGAAACCTGCTGTCCTTACCCTGTCTGGGCCCATATGTGACTCCAGTCCCAGACTAATGTGGTTGACTCTTAACTGCCCTCTGAAGTGGCCTAGCAAGCCCCTCAGTTGTCCACCTCCACCTTCTCAGGGCAACTAGGGACGGCCAATAAATGTCGGCCTTGCCAGCGACGCCTACATCCCGAGAATGAATTATTAAAAAATGGAATGCTTAAACTCCAGCTACCACGTAAAGTCCTGGACTAAGTACCAAAAGTTTCACCGTGATCCAGCTGCAGCATGCTTCCAGGCCCAGGTCAATACTACAAAGAGTGGGAATGGTGGAGTGGTGACGGAGGGATATTACTTCTTTGATTTTGCCTTCCCTCCTGTGCCACGCCTCCATTTGATGCCGTTGCACAGTAGTAGGCCTGAGATCAATAATCCAGCAGTGTCTAGGATCATGATTGTGAATTTATCCTCGTGTGAATATGTTTCCTAATTTTCTTAAAAAATTTACTTTCTAATTTTCTTCCCTCCTCTCCTGAATTTGTCGGAGTATGGTTCCACAGGCGCCAGCCATCCTCCAGTACTTCATCCATAGTAACATTAGGAACAGGAGCAGGCCATTCAGCCCCTCGGGCCTGCTCCGCCATTCAATTAGATCATGGCTGATCTGCACCTCAACTCCATTTTCCTGCCTTTGCTTCATATCCCTTACCTAACAAAAATCTATCTATCTCAGGTTTGAAAGCTCCAATTGACCCAGTATCCACAGCCTTTTGGGGGAGAGAGTTCCAAATTTCTTGGTGTGAAAAAGTGCTTCCTGATTTCGCTTCTGAATGGCCTAGCTCTAGTTTTAGTATGTCCCATTGTTCTTGATTCCCGCACCAGAGAAAATAGTTTCTCTGCATCTACCCTACCAAATCCTTGTAACATTTTAAACACCTCGATCAGATCACCCCTCAATCTCCTATACTCAAGGGAATACAAGCCAAGTTTACGCAGCCCATGTGGCCATTCTTCAAGTGCTGAGCCAGGTCCCATCCACACCCAACATTAACACACGCACACTTTCCAACAAGGAACACTGAGAGTGGGAACTTGGCTGATACCTTTTCCTTCCCAAGTCCGAAGGCACGGAGGCCAATTGTATGAACCTGAACCACTGCCCCCAGAACCCCAACCATCCCGGATGAAATGAGCTAACTCAGCACAAACCAGGTTCGGAACCAGGAACCTCCTGGTTTTGTTACTTGCTGGTTATTTAACAAAAATTTAAAAGGCAAAAGACACAAAAATGAACGGTTAAAATGGCCTCCATCTAAAACAAGGCTCAGTAAATGGAAAAATCAGCCCATGGCAACAGTCTTGAATCACGGCCACTGCTAATAATAAGGAAACATTTCCTGCTTCAAATTGTCTCAGCAGGTTTCTGAGAAGTTTTTCCTCTCAGCCTGTTTTACTACATGCAATACTCTGCGATGGAGCCACAGGAGGTATATTTTAATATGCGTGTATCACACTGAATTCCTGTAATCACCAGGTCCAATTTGCCAGGTTAATTTATGACATTACACAGATTTATGTAACCAAATGAATGGCGGGGACAGAAAAGCATAAATAGGAAAACTACAAGCAGAGAACGCTGTCAGATAAGGGAGGTTGGATAGAACAGTGAGAGATTGCCAAAACACTAGACAACAGGTAAGGAGTAAATGGGAAATGATAAAGACCTGCTACAAGCAGAGCAATTAGGTACGCACAGGTCTCAGGATTGATGTAGAGACATGCAAAACTCTGCTGCCTGTATCCTAACTCGCACCAAGTCCCATTCTCCCATCACCCCTGTGCTCGCTGACCTACCTTGGCTCCCGGTCCGGGAACGCATCGGAACACTGGGTGCCTCAAATCGAAAGTGTTCCATTCCCCAGCATTGACATTCCTCAGACTGTAAGTGGGAAATTCAAGAAAAAAAAATGGAAGAATGGATACACGCTTTGTAGCTTCGAGCGACATCATAAAACCAGCACTGTCCTGGTGTGAAATAGAGAGCAATTTGTAGATTCCTCAGACATGACTCATAACACTGAGGAATGTGTGACTTACTTCATTGCATTCTCAGTTGAAGAATTTAAAAGGGAATTGGATTTCCGATTCAGTGGGAAGCAGACTGATAGATCTTGGGGCAGGAAAAGGTGAAAAATGATGGGATCAGGTCCTAAAGTAGGGGCATGGATGACAGAGCGGGTGAATGGCCTTTTCTAGTTTTTACATTTACATGTTGAGTTGGTAAGAGTGGGGTGGAGGGAGGGAAGGATATAGCCTAAGCATGAATAGCAAGGGAAAAAAGTACAATATTAAAAAAAAGCCATAATTGTTAAACCAGCCAAGTAATACAAATGTTTATGATGTTCCTGCGTTCTGATTGAGACACACTTTTCCAGGTTCATTTCTTGGGAGGTTTCCATCAATTCTCAAATGGAGAGATGAATAACATTAGTGGCTGTTGGGATGCTACAGTTGGATTAGATAAGGAAAAATCTGCCAGCGTTCCTGCTCCCCATCACTATCCAGAGACCCCTGCTAGTAATGGGTCACTGGACAGTCATCGGGAATGTATAGATATTGGGTGAGGACAAGATGGGGCTCAAGTGTGATGCCATTAATGGTGCGATAATTTTCTGACACTGAGAGGCTGAAAATGTGTGGGTTGCGATCCCACCCAGTGCCCTCCAGCGCTGACTCCGCCGAAGTTAACGGGTTCGGTGGGAGGCCACTTCATTACCATGGACTAGGCAGACGCAGGACCCACTTTGGGCACATCTCCGGCGCCGGCCTCATTATGGCGGCCGGAAACTCTGGTACCCGCCCGCCCATTGAGGAGACGTTTGTCCATACCCTTCCCCCCTACTACCATGGTCCCCTCAGTCCCTGAGCAAGGGGACCAATCCTGACAAGACCAATCTGCAACAATTTTTTTTTGAAACAATGAGAAAAACTCCTGCCGTATGGAGTCCCGGCCCTGGCCCCGCCCCGGTCCTGCCCCTCCCCTGGGCCCACCCCTGGCTTGGCCCCTAGCCCCGCCCCTTACTATCATTTGGCTTGAACCCACAACCTCCGGACTCAGATATGAGAGTGCTACCCACTGAACCAAAAAAACCATTTGCCATTTTTGTCATGATGATATCATTTACAGTGATGGAACAAATTACATCATAATTTTTAAACAATAAAAGGTTTGCCAAACACTATTTTGTGAAGATGTTACTTAAAACACTGCTCCAGCTTTGGGTATATACTGTACAAACTGTGGGGACGGGGAGTAGTTGTCAAACTCAGTGGTTCTGATCCTTAAAACACACTATAGGTGTATATAAAACATACTCTCTACACACTGTAATCCACATTACTCCACACCTCTGATAAACATTAAAAGTCTATCTATTGTGACTGTGTGTACCTAGATCTGTTTTTAACCTGCCCCCTCCCCTTTTTTTTCAAATTCTAGGAAGATGCTTGCTTATTTTTCAGGCTTTTTTTATTTGTTCATGGGATGTGGGCGTCGCTGGTGAGGCCAACATTTATTGCCCATCCCTAATTGCCCTCGAGAAGGTGGTGGTGAGCCGCCTTCTTGAACCGCTGCAGTCCGTGTGGTGAAGGTTCTCCCACAGTGCTGATGGGTAGGGAGTTCCAGGATTTTGACCCAGCGATGATGAAGGAACGGCGATATATTTCTAAGTTGGGATGGTGTGTGACTTGGAGGGGAACGTGCAGGTGGTGTTTTTCCCATGTACCTGCTGCTCTTGTCCTTCTAGGTGGTAGAGGTCGCGGGTTTGGGAGGTGCTGTTGAAAAAGCCTTGGCGAGTTGCTGCAGTGCATCCTGTGGATGGTACACACTGCAGCCACAGTGCACCGGTGATGAAGGGAGTAAATGTTTTGGATGGTGAATGGGGTACCAATCAAGCGGCTGCTTTGTCCTGGATGGTGTCGAGCTTCTTGAGTGTTGTTGGAGCTGCACTCATCCAGGCAAGTGAAGAATATTCTATCACATTCCTGACTTGTGCTTTGTTGATGCTGGAAAGGCTTTGGGGAGTCAGGAGGTGAGTCACGTGCCACAGAATACCCAGCCTCTGACCTGCTCTTGTAGCCACAGTATCTATGTGGCTGGTCCAGTTAAGTTTCTGGTCAATGGTGACCCCCAGGATGTTGATGGTGAGGGATTTGGCAATGGTAATGCCGTTGAATGTCAAGTGGAGGTGGTTGGACTCTCTCTTGTTGGAGATGGTCATTGCCTGGCACTTGTCTGGCGTGAATGTTACTTGCCACTTATCAGCCCAAGCCTGGATGTTGTCCAGGTCTTGCTGCATGCGGGCACGGACTGCTTCATTATCTGAGGGGTTGCGAATGCAACTAAACACTGTGCAATCATCAGTGAACATCCCCATTTCTGACCTTATGATGGAGGGAAGGTCATTGATGAAGCAGCTGAAGATGGTTGGGCCTAGGACACTGCCCTGAGCAATTCCTGCAGCAATGTCCTGGGGCTGAGATGATTGGCCTCCAACAACCACTACCATCTTCCTTTGTGCTCGGTATGACTCCAGCCACTGGAGAGTTTTCCCCCTGATTCCCATTGACTTCAATTTTACTAGGGCTCCTTGGTGTCACACTCGGTCAAATGCTGCCTTGATGTCAAGGGCAGTTACTTTCACCTCACCTCTGGAATTCAGCTTTTTTGTTCATGTTTGGACCAAGGCTGTAATGAGTTCTGCGCAGTGTTACACCTGAAATGTTAATCTGTCTTTTCTCTTTACAGATGCTGATGGACTTGCTGTGTATTTCTAGCATTCTCACTTCTATCACTGGACAGATAAAGTTTTCCCTGTTCATATTGCCTGATTCAATGTTTCAGTGTCTCTTTGTCTCTCTGTGTCTCTGTATCTCTCTGTCTGTCCCTCTCTCTCTCACTTCACTGGTTTTACCCATTGTGCTAACTAGTGACTGGGCAGGTTTTGGTCCTACTGTTTGCACCTGAAGAAATGCAAAGTGTGAACTGCTAAACCGATAATGTAACTGAACCTTATCACAAAGATAATCAAAAGCTGTTCAGCCCATCTAGCTTATCCTTTCATAAAAAAGAAAGACTTGCATTTATACAGTGCCTTTCACAACCTCAGGATGTCCCAATGCATTTTACAGGCAATTAAATACTTTTGAAGTTTAGTGACTGTTTTAATGTAGGAAACAAAATGCGGCAGCCAATTTGCACACAGCAAAGTCCCACAAACAGCAATTAGATGATGATCAGATAATCTACTTTAGTGATGTTGATTGAGGAATAAATATTGGCCAGGACACTGGGGAGAACTCACTTGCTCTCCTTCGAATAGTGCCGTGAGATCTTTTACGTCCACTTGAGAAGGCAGACAGGGCCTCAGTTTAATGTCGCATCTGAAAGACAGTACTGTGCTGAAGTGTCAGCCAAGATTTAGTGCTCAAGTCTCTGGAGTGGGAATTGAACCCATGACCTTCTGACTCAGAGGCAAGAGTGCTACCACTGACGATCCGTCCCATCAAAGCCTCGATCTACCTCTTGATTGACTCCAGAATTTTGGTCTGCACTATCCTACCCAAAGAGTGAACTTGCCTTTTACCAGTTTGTATCCATGTCCTCGTGTATCTTTATACATCAACTTCTCAGAGCAACTAGTGATGGGCAATAAATACAGCCTCACCGGCATCACCCACATCCATGGATCAAATTAAAAAATCATGAATATGTCCTGCACTATGGGGTTTCACATAGGTTTCTCAATATACATTTAAAAAATTCCTCTCTCATGCACACAGCAATGAGTGAAATGTGTGCAGATAAGACTTTATCTTATCTTTGTGCAATGCACTTAATGACATGTAACTGGATATGGATTACAACACCTCATTAGAATTTTGATTTTGTACATCAGTAGCAACATAACTGGAGGCAAATATAATTTAATGCAGTCATTCACATCCATTGTTATGTAACTGATCCAGCCCACGTTCCGCGATTGATCCAATCCATGTTCTGCGATTGATCCAGACCATGCTCCGCGATCGATCCAATCCATGTTCTGCGATTGATCCAGCCCACGTTCCGCGATTGATCCAGCCCACGTTCCGCGATTGATCCAGCCCACGTTCCGCGATTGATCCAGTCCACGTTCCGCGATTGATCCAGCCCACGTTCCGCGATTGATCCAGTCCACGTTCCGCGATTGATCCAGCCCACGTTCCGCGATTGATCCAGCCCACGTTCCGCGATTGATCCAGCCCACGTTCCGCGATTGATCCAGCCCACGTTCCGCGATTGTTCCAGCCCACGTTCCGCGATTGTTCCAGCCCACGTTCCGCGATTGTTCCAGCCCACGTTCCGCGATTGTTCCAGCCCATGTTCCGCGATTGATCCAGCCCATGTTCCACGATTGTTCCAGCCCATGTTCCACGATTGATCCAACCCATGTTCCACGATTGATCCAGCCCATGTTCCACGATTGATCCAGTCCATGTTCCACGATTGATCCAGTCCATGTTCTGTGATTGATTCAGCCCAAGGTCTGTGATTGATGCAATAGTGCTTTACAATATTAGTAGCAAATACATTACCACTTCATATGAGGACTCAAGGTAGATGAGAACGTTAGCCTCAAAAGAAGACAATTGCAGGGAGAATCTTACAGAAGTACACAGGATATTGAAAAGGTAAAACCAAAGTATTACTTCAACTTAAACAAGGACTGTAAGACAAAGGGGCCACAGGTTCAAGTTGGTGAAATCTAGGACTGATAGCATGAACAATTGCAACATCTGGAATAGAGTTCTGGGTAGATCAGAGGAGGCAAAACCTCTACACCATTCAAGAGCCAGATGGCGAAGTGATGCTGGGAATGTAGATTTTTCTTTTTTGGATGGATGGGCTAAGATAGGTGGAATGACCCCTCTCTCATCCGTATTCATCTTGTGATCTGGTGACATTTTTCCATCTGCTCTTTTACTGAAGGTAAATTGTAAATGGGTCAGTGCCTTCATCGATACGCCAAAGGAATTTCATACAAATGCGTTAATCCATCAGTTGGCAATATTGCGCCCATGCTCGGTGGCTGATCCAGTCTCTGACCTATGATTGATCCAGTCCATGTTTTTGTGGCTGACACAGCCAGCTGAGTGACTGACATGAGGGCTTGGATTTTCCTCCAGGGTTGGTCCTGGAGCGTCAACAGGCGGAAAATGTGGCCTCCCTGAAACACCTGTACAGATGTGGTGTTGGGAGGTGTCTGTCATTGGGTACCAGGTGGCATTAATAGTCAGGACAGTAAGCTTTCCTCTTGTGCACAATTCAGCTGCTTCCCGCCCCTCCCCATAAGGATGTATTGTAGCGGGGCTCAAAATCCTTTTGTTCCTCTGCAAAGGGAACACCTTTTCTGGCCAAACAGTTGTTGACTACTCCCTTGCTTTACTATCTTATCTGAAAGACAGATATGTTCACACTTGGCAGTGTCTGAATTCTGTGTCCCCTAGTGCTTCAAAATTGCTGGTTAGATGCAGCTCAGGAGCAGACATTTTGTGTAGAACTGCATCTCACATGACACTATGAACTTCCACATCAGCCCACAGCCCATTCAAACCATTGCTTCAAGAAATCTTCATGATGTCACATCAAAGGAAAGGCTAGGCAAAATGGCTGCTCCTAAAACAGTTCTAAAGTACAACCAAGGTGATTGAACGATGCCATCCACTGTGCTAATATTTCCCTTTCCATTATTTCCAGCACCAATACATTCTTGTTACTTAACTTGTGGATGAGACCTTAAAGCGAGGCCCCGTCTGCCTTGTCAGGTGGATATAAAAAAAAATCCCATGACACTATTTCAAAGAAGCACAGAGGAATTCTCCCGGTGTCCTAGCCAACATTTATCCCTCAACCAATATCGCTAAAACAGATTATCTGGTCATTTATTTCATTGCTGTTTGTGGGATCTTGCTGTGCGCAAGTCGCATTTCCTTACATTATAACAACGGCTACATTTGTACTTTATTGGCTGTTGATTTTTTTGGGACATGCTAAGAACCTGAAAGGGACAAGTTCTTTCTTCTTCTTTCCAATTAACAGTCTTATTACGTTCGGTAGTTCAGTGATCACAATGAAGATTTTGTAAATATATAAATGAACCTATTTGGGGTTTCCTCCCCGATGGTTCAGTGGGTAGATGCACTATATCGTGCGTAACTGAGCTGTACAGGTTAGCTACATCCCAGGTTTGACTCTTGGTCTGTGTGTTGAGTTAGTTGATCCCAGCTGGAGCAGCAGTAGAGAGGATATAACAAACCATCAGGAAAGACGGAACAGGCTGGGGCTCTTTTCTCTAGAAAAGGGAAGACCAAGAGGTGACCTGATAGAGTTTTTAAAATGAGGGGGTCCAATAGGGTAAACGTAGAAAAGATGCTTCCACTTGTGGGCGAGTCTAAAACTAGGGTCCATAAATATAAGATAGTCACTGATAAATCCAATAGGGAATTCAGGAGAAACTTTTTCACTCAGAGAGTGGTGAGAATGTGGAACTCGTTACCGCATGGTTGAGGTGAATAGTATAGATGCCTTTAAAGGGGAGCTAGATAAGTACACAAGGGAGAAAGGAATAGAAAGATACATTGATAGGGTGAGATGAAGTAAATAGAGTGGGAGGATAAACACCGACATAGACCGGTTGGGCTGAATGGCCTGTTCCTATGCTGTAAATTCCATGTAACAATTGGCCTCATTGTCTTCGAGTAGGAAAATAAAATAATCAGCCGGGTTTATTGCTCCTGACTGTAATGGACATGTGTGATGATCAGGTGTTTGCAGGATTGTGCTCGGCTGTGATGGCCTCCCATAGTCAAATAGCGTGACTATGCTCTTTGGCCAGACTCCTACACGACGAAAGGGCAAGTGGCTGAGCGATTGGAGCTAGCATGAGTCAGTCATTTCAGCAGAGGAGGGGAGAAAACTGAATAAAGAGACACGTTCGACAATCACTCTCTTCCCTTCCCCCAACGCTGTGGCATGAATTTCAAAGAAAGCTGCTCAGGAATAGTTCATGAACTCGTAGGAACATTGAACTCACTTGCAAGGAGTTGAAAGACAGCATCACTCGTTGGTTTCAAGTTCTCATCCTGTTACAAAATATTGTTTCTGTTTGCGCAGGTGGACGGGAATTCAGCCTTTAGAAGAATGTCTATGTTAATGTGCCTTCACCTGAGGGTGCTTGGTTGTTTCACAGCACAAAGAACTGTCAATCCAGCAACTACATGTAATACGCAGCTGTATCACCATAACACCTGAGACGGTAGGGACCAGCAAAAATAGAATTGTACTTTAATCTGATCACTTTAGCATCCTGTGACAATAGTTACTGCTCTTGAGTGTAGATGTGAAGAGTATAATGACCTGCACTAAGTATAGATATTCAAACTGTGACCAAGAGTTGACCTCATATCTTAGCATAGAGTAACATGAGCCCACATGGAACCTGTGCTACGTTCAGCACAGTGCACACCTGCAACAGTAATCTGCCTTTATATTTTACTCAAGGTCTCTTCGCTCCTCCAATTCTGGCCTCTTGTGCATCCCCGATTTTCATCGCTCCACCATTGGCGGCCTTGCCTTCAGCTGTCTAGGCCCTAACTCTGGAATTCCCTCCCTAAATCTCTCTGCCTCTCTCTCCTCCTTTAAGTCGCTCCTTAAAACCTACCTCTTTGACCAAGCTTTTGGTCACCTGTCCTAATATCTCCTTATGTGGCTTGGTGTCAAATTTTTGTTTGATAATCGCTCCCGTGAAGCGCCTTGGGACATTTTACTATATTAAAGGCGCTATATAAATACAAGTTAGTGTTATTGTTGAGAATTAGCTAGCTGCAGGACCAGACATTTGCAAGGGTAGGCGAATCCAATTATTAATTCCAATTGGGAATTTCCAACGGTAAATTGGAATTTAGTTCATTTCACATTGGGCTCCTGTTGTGCAACAGGCTTGTTCACACTAGCTAGCTTCAAGATCCTGCAGTTGTTCATTTTTTGGGAGTGAGAGTGTGTGTTTCTTAGGGATTTGACTTTGGCAAATTTGGGAAGCCAAAGATCTGATTTCAATCTGGCCAGTCCCATTAGAGTGGCAGGGGACACAAATAATATCTCCGTACATTGCCCGAGGTAGATGGAGATATGTCCTTCTGAATTGATCACCCCATTCACAGCGGCAGGGAAAGCTAGAGGGGGTACTCTCATCGTTAGACTGCCAGGAGCTGGGTAGCACTTGGACCACCAGGGATTATTTATGTCTCCTCTTCCACTAGTTTTTCTGGAAAAAATGGATGGATATTCACCAAGGACCGTCGGGGGGCACTGGAATGGCTTGAAATTGGATGCACATCCTCCGCTAGCCTTCTAGATTTGGCTTGAGCCAGATGGGCCACCATGGTTTTTTTTCCAGACCTATACACTCCTAAGTTCCTGTGTGGATTCAGCTATTTCTCCCCCACCAGACTAGTAGGGATTGAATCTTTGCTCCATGCCTGACCAATGCAAAGAAGGGACTTGCATTCACCTCCAGCTCTCCAGGGTTTGGATTCTGCAGTGCACCAAACCAGCATGGAACATGGCGAATGCTCACCACTGGATCCTCATAACATGGTTTCTGAGAGGTGACTTAACCACCCACTGTAATGAGAATCATGGGTCCACTGGGGCCCCCAATTTATAAAGTTTGTATTTTGCTACAATGCATTGTAGTGCATATCAAAGTTACATAGAATTACGTAGATTTTACAGCAGAGAAACAGGCCATTCAGCCCAACTGGTCCATGCTGGTGTTTATACTCCACACGAACCTCCTCCCACCCTCTTCATCTAACTCTATCAGCAGAACCTTCTATTCCTTTCTCCCTCATGTGTTGATCCAGCTTTCCCTTAAATGTATCTATGCTATTTGCCTCAACTACTCCATGTGGTAGCAAGATCCACATTCTCACCACTCTCTGGGTAAAGAAGTTCCTCCTGAATTCCCTATTGGATTTATTGGTGACTATCTTATATTTATGGCCCCTAATTTTGGATTCTCCCACAATTGGAAACATTTTCTCTACGTCTACCCTATTAAACCCTTTCATAATCTTAAAGGCCTCTATCAGGTCACCCCTCAGCCTTCTCTTTTCTGGAGAAAAGAGCTCCAGCCTGTTCAGCCTTTCCTGATAGGTATAACCTCTCACAGTTCTGGTATCATCCTTGTAAATCTTTTTTGTACCTTCTCCAGTGCTTCTATGTCCTTTTTATAATATGGAGACCAGAACTGTGCACAGTGCTCCAAGTGTGGTACTCTAAATTGGAAGCAATGCCTCCATTTATTCAGAAGTGCGTGGGATGTAAATGTTGCAATTGACTTAAATCCCAGCACTTAAGGGATTCAGAATAGAAAAGCACTGGGTCTTGTACCGATCAAAATTTATAATGTCGGCATCTTGGCAATGAAGCTAATATTGTGTTATACTGAAAAACCTGATACACATTAGAGTGTCAGACTCTTATACTCTCTTTTATTTACACCACCAAAAGTTAAGCATGCGATGGCAATTTATTTATTATCTCCCACCTTCTCTCCCAACATTCCCGTTTCCCCCCCAAAAGTAGACCTTCTTTCTCAGCTGCAACCATCGGGTCACTGGTTTCTGTGATAGGTGGACTGGGGCGGAGTGGGAGGGATGGAAGTGACCCCGCCTGTTTTCCCTCTCACACTTCAGCCTACATCTTATCCTGGGCACAGTACTAGTGGGAGCTGCAGCAGCTGTTGGCTGGTCTCAATAGTGTCTGTGTTGGTGAATTGACCCACAGCCTATAGACAGTGGGAAGAAAGTCAAGGAATGAGGAGGGTCCGAGCACTGGGGCCAGAGGGACAAAGCCAAGAGGTTACAGGGACAGAGCCAGAGGAGGGGGCTACAGGGACAGAGCCAGGGGGGTTACAGGGACAGAGCCGGGGGGGGGGGGGGGGTGCTACAGCGACAGAGCCTGGGGGGGGGCTACAGCGACAGAGCCAGGGGGGTTACAGGGACAGAGCCGGGGGGGGGCTACAGCGACAGAGCCGGGGGGGCTACAGCGACAGAGCCAGGGGGGGGGGGCTACAGCGACACAGCCAAGGGGGGCTATAGGGACAGAGCCAGGGGGGGGGCCTACAGCGACAGAGCTGGGGGGGGCTACAGCGACAGAGCCGGGGGGGCTATAGGGACAGAGCCGGGGGGTGCTACAGCAACAGAGCCGGGGGGTGCTACAGCAACAGAGCCGGGAGGGTGCTACAGCGACAGAGCCGGGGGGGGGCTACAGTGACAGAGCCGGGGTGGGGGGGATGCTACAGCGACAGAGCCGGGGGGGGGGGTGGCTACAGCGACAGAGCCGGTGGGGGCTACAGTGACAGAGCCGGGGTGGGGGGGAGTGCTACAGGGACTGAGCCGGGGGTGGGGGCTACAGGGACTGAGCCGGGGGGGGGCTACAGGGACTGAGCCAGGGGGTCTACAGGGACTGAGCCGGGGGAGGGGGGGGGGCTACTGCGACAGAGCCAGGGGGGGCTACAGGGACTGAGCCGGGGTGGGGGGGAGTGCTACAGCGACAGAGCCGGGGGGGGCTACAGGGACTGAGCCGGGGGGGGCTACAGGGACTGAGCCGGGGGGGGCTACAGGGACTGAGCCGGGGGGGGGGCTACATGGACAGAGCTAGGGGGGCTACAGGGACTGAGCCGGGGGGGGGGGCTACATGGACAGAGCTAGGGGGGCTACAGGGACTGAGCCAGAGGAGGAAAAAGCTGATTGTTCATGGGGGTAGAACACAGAAATGAAAAAGGACAAATAGAAACAGATGTAGAAGATTGAGACATCAAAGCAGGGAGGAGAAAGATCAAAGCCTAGACAGTGTAGCCTCATACAGAAGTACTGGATGAAAAGAAGATGGAAATAAAATTATAAAAATTTTCTGAGCAGCCTGAGAGGAGACATTATAGGGCCAATTTTAAACCCCCCGTAAGATGGCGGGCGGGTGGAGTTCGAGCCGCGTTCAGGCCTCCCCACCATTTTTACTTACCTGTCTTCAGCCATGGAAAAGCCACCCTCCCCAGAGGAATGGGGGCCTAATTTAAATGGCCGTGTCACGTCCCGATGATGCCACTTTAATCGCAGGGTCTCTAAACGCCAGCAAAGGATCCAGGCCCAGGTGAGTCCTATTTTAAAACATTTATAAAAGGTTCCTCGTGGGCTAGCAGCAGCAGGAATGCTCCTCCTGACCCCATAAGGATACCTAGGCCCTCCCTGCTCCGAGTTTCCTGCTTTCCCCCAATCCCAGACTTGCCGATCCCTTCCCCAATCCCTACTTACCTTGCCGGGGCCCGTTGCCACGGTTCCCCCGGCGACAGCCTGACCCCACCCACCAATTTTGACTCCCGCTTGCTGGCTGTGACGTCATTCCCACCAGCTTTGGGCAGGAGTCAGAGTCGGGGCCTGAAATTAAAATCTCGCGGGCCTCACGCTCCATGGGGCCAGACTGTTTGCCGCCCGCTTCAGCCTCCCGCACCCCCGATTCCCGCTCTGAGTTAAAATCGGCCCTTGCAATGTAAGTAAATGAGATCAGTTGGTCAAATGCTCCGCCCAGTAGGGAACCCTGTGGACTGGGGTGGTCTCAGCTTTGATCCCTGATCAGTGTGGAGTTACCAATCCCAGCCTAGGCAGTGACAGAGGTACTACATATGGCCCCAGCATCCCGGGCTCCTTGCTCCTGATCGCTGTCTGGTAACATCTGCTGGAAAGAACGTGTGTGTGGACATTGGTGAGACCAGGACTGGGCTTAGCTTTGATGTTCACACTCACCATTTAAGTTCACACTCGAACAATGGTCAGTTGGGCAAAGTACCCACGGGCCGCCTGTTCAGCCATACCTAGCAGGAATCAGTGCCTTCAGGAGGGGCCACTTTTATTGCCCATCCCTAGTTGCCCTGAGAAGGTGGTCGTGGTGGGCCTTCTCCTGCAGCAGCCCTTGAGTCCGCTGCTCCCATGTGTCAGGTGGAGAATTCTGGGCTATTTACACAGCGACCATGAAGGAATGGTGTGTGATTTTGAGGGGAACTTGGAGGTGATGGTGTTCCCATGACATGGCTGCTCTTGACCTACTTAGCGTTAGAGGTCAAAGGACAGGGAATTTATGCAACAGATCTTTCCAGTCAGAGAGCGCAGAGGGATGGACTGGACAGTGTACTTGAGAAGAACCAACATGGATTGACAAGACTCCTCGTACAATGCCTTGAGTTTTAAGACTAAAAATAGTAAAACATACTGTCTCATAAGCCCAAATGAGGTTGACTTGGCAGGAGGGCTGGTAAAACATACAGTCCAACGCAATGTCAGCATTGCTGCTGCAGAACAGGTGGCCTGAATTTCATCAACCCTCACTGCAGTTAAACAGATGTAGACAGACTTTACTGCGTAGGCGAGGTTTGACCTCCTCTGTGGCAGGCAGCGTTCAAACAACGCGTCCTAAAAGAGACCAGACCTTGCAAAGTACAGCACAATCCGACTTCACAGTCATCAATCAAATTTAGTTGGAGACTCAGAGAGGATACAACGCTGTTTTTGATGCAGTGCTGTTTTCTTTTATTATTACTGAGAAGCCGGGATAAAGGGCCAAGTACCTGGGCTGCAGAATATCACCGAGCCTGCAGAGTAGGAGAGGCGAGGCAAATCAGGAAGTTGTGGCTTGATGACGCCAAGCTTGGGTTTTAAAAAACCCTGTAGATTGTAGGAGGAGGAATAGACTAAGGGGGGTAAGGAGGCCATATGGCCATGGGGGCCACTACACTGAGCCCATTCCTTCTTGTCTGACATCCGTAGATGTGCAATTTGCAGCAGTGGTCACGGTTACTGGTCAGGAAATGGTACCCTCCCTATCCCAGGGGCCAGTTGATGCGTTCCTACCCTGCCTGAGATCACTCAAAGGTGCCAAAAGACAGGTCTCCCCGACAGCTGCTTTAGGCAATCCGTCAGGTTAGTTGCGTGGCGTATCAGGAGCCAGGTGGAACTAACACCCCGCTCAATCCGATATAAAAGCTGCTTAACTCGGCAGAAGTTAGGAATGGAAGGTGGAGCCTTCCTGGTCTGTGTGGCCCAATTCCACACCGTGCAGTGCACTTACAGACTGAGCCATCGAAGCCCTCAACATAACCCGTTTAAAAAAGTAATTCCTGTCAATATTAGGCGAGGTGTTCAAAATTATGCAGGGTTTTGTTAGAGTAAATAAGGAGAATCTGTTTAAACTGGCAGGAGGGTCGGTAACCAGAGGGCACAGATTTAAAGTAATTGGCGAAAGAACCAGGGGGGAGATAAGGACTTTATTTTACGCAGCGAATTGTTATGATCTGGAATGCGCTGCCTGAAAGGGCGGTGGAAGCAGATTCAATTGTAACTTTCAAAAGGGAATTGGATAAATACTTAAAAAGGAAAAAATTGCAGGGCTATGGGGAAAGAGCGGGGCTAATTGGTTAGCTCTTGCAAAGAGCCGGCACAGGCACAATGGGCCGAATGGCCTCCTTCTGTGCTGTATGATTCTACAGACTAACTGTGACAGGTTGCTGCACTGTTCTGTTTTTTTTAAATGGGACAGCACCTCATTGAACAGCACTCAGCAGGCCCGTCATTGTTTAGGAGCAGGCAAGGCATGATAAGCAGTGTGTTACATTTGACACGGTGCTGTCACACAGGAGTGACGCAATCGTGCGTTGTGAGGAAATCTATGACATTGTGTTGTTTGTGAACATGTGTGAGAAGGTCTGCCAAAATCTTTTCCATGAAAACGGAACCCCTTTAACTGAGAGGGATGTGGGGAGCTGCGATTCCGGGAAGATGATTCACATTTAAAAAATAGACGGGATAATAGAAACACTGCTCCTGGTGGAAAGTGTGGACAGGGACAGCATCCAGCTCACCGCGATGCTCCCCACAGTCAAATAGCCGGCCAGCACTCACTGTCTAGACTCACACATAAAGAATGGCCACTTGGGCGAGATTCCAACAACAAAGGAACCTCAGCAAGGAGCCAAAACCCTCAGGAGAGGAGGGGGGCGAAATTGGTGAGACGAAAAAAATATCTAAATGCTGCAGGCTTTCAGAAAACACAGGTGGCATCTTTTAACTACAACTACAGCAACAACTTGCATTTATATAGCGCCTTTCACATATTAAAATGTCCCAAGGTGCTTCACAGGAGCGGTTATCAAACAAAATTTGGCACCGAGCCACTTAAGGAGATATTAGGACAGATGACCAAAAGCTTGGTCAAAGAGGTAGATTTTCAAGGAGTGACTTAAGGGAGGAGAGAGAGGTGGCGAGGCGGAGAGGTTTAGGGAGGGAATTCCAGAACTTAGGGCAGCTGAAGGCATGGCCGCCAATGGTGAGGTGATGGAAATTGGGGATGGGCAAAAGGCCAGAATTGGAGGAGCGCAGAGACCTCGGAGGGTTGTAGGGCTGGAGGAGGATACAGAGGGAGGGATTTGAACACAAGGATGAGAATTTTAAAATCGAGGCTTTAGTGTGATGAACTCTGCAAACAGTCATGATTTCCCATTTGGCATCAGTCATATTTGTGGTACCTCAAAGGTTAATTCCAGGCACTGGGTGACACAAGGAATAAAGGCCTGTTTCTATTACTGTAGCAGGATTTAGTGACCTGGGCAAAGTACTCATAAGGAACTGGTTTGAGATTGGCCTAAACTCGCTTCATTTGGTTCCTGATAGCTAGCAAAGAAAGGAGATCGACGTGCAACGAGTCTGGGCTGGATTATGCGACCCTCAGCCCCCCTCGCCATTGAATTCCTTCATACAACAACTGCACCAAGCCCTCACAGCAAACTCACACTACAAACCAGAAAAAAAAAGTCAGCTCAATAGACTCACTTAAAAAAAAATCTGCTGCTTGCCAAACACCTGTCACCTTCATCCGTGATAAATGATAGCTAAGGACTGAGTCAACTTGAGGTACCGCGTTGGGAGACGGTGCCAGTAAACTCCATTCAGATTGATCTGAGTTGAGCTATTCTGCTTTGTAAACAGAATTTAATTACTGTACAAACTTTATACACACAGGTGCAATGGTTTTACCTTAGGTAAACCAAATTCTATTGATTAATAAAAAATTTTGAGACCAACTTGTGTTGGGACAAGTCCTCCCGCCTTGATTCATTGACTTTGGAGAGAAAAAAAAAGCACAGTGCACGCCCAGGTTACAGTCGTGCTCCAACACATGTGATCACTAGTCGGAGCCAGAAACATTTCACAGTTTAATGGCATGGTGTTTATCACTGAGTGATATGACCTGTTTGCCATCAAATTGTCTACATTAGCTTTGTAAAACAGGGCATATTTTAGGTTATAACGCAAACAAAAACCATTTCAGTAAGACTAACGACAGACACCCGGCTGAAACTGGTCCTGGTGTTATCTGGCTCAATGTGCAATGTTGCCTCCAGACTTAAACCACAGACAGAACTGGTTCAGCAATAACAGCAGCTCCATATCCATGGGTACACAGGATGCCTTCCCTCCCTCTGACATTCAGGGGAATAACACTCATTATCACCACTGTGTGAGTCACATGATACAATGCCACTGCCGCCTGGGTCACATGATACAGTACCACTGCAGTTTGGGTCACATGGTTCACCACAGTGGCTTCAATGGAAATAAAAATGGGGAGAGATGTAAAATGGCCTCCCGACTCGCTATCACCTACTTTACACCATCGAGCAAAGTCAAGATCTACTCCAGTGAGTGTTTGCTGCTTTTTCAACCATGTCACTGGACAGTAATCAGAAGCAAGCACCCTGGGTAAGATCACCTAACTGAGCAAAGCCTGGGGATAAAATGCTGGGTCTTCCTGTTCTGTATGTCTCATTGGGCAGTGCACTTACCAACTGAACCCTAAAGGGAGCAGCAACCGTTTGATACCTTGAAATCCAAATGAGAAGTATAGTGACTGGTTTTCAGACAAATCGCAGCAAATTCCCCGAATATTGTTGGAAAAGTAAACTGCCCTGACCCACGGCAGGATATAATCGACAGCAAGTAACCTTTAAAATACAAGAACTAGCTAACGCTGCATTTGCCTACACAGTGAGTTTTGGTCAATTGTGTCCCTGTGTTCTATGCATTGATACAGTTTAGTCTTTAATGGAAGGAAATTAATTAAAACTCTTTTCTCCCAGTAACAGATGATCTGCTGCTCCTCGGACAAAGAAGTGTTGGAACATAAAGAAAAATAATTAATTTCCAAATGGCGAAGAGAGAGATAGAGAGTAGTTTTCAATAATAAAGACATCCCTTTTTAGATGAAAAATGCAATGTCCACATTCGTTGCAGATCCCAAAATACTGCGCCAAATAAAATATCAAAAATCTAAATTTTCTAGGCATCCCCTAGAAATTAAATCTTATTGGTATTGGAGAGAAGAGAGTCAGAAGTGTATGGATGGCTTTCAATACAAGAGAAGGAACACTGAGTATACCTACAATCTTATCCCACTGCACTTTCAGTGTAATTATTTGCTATCGCGTAATTCAGCTTTGTTTTTCAGTCGGCAGTTTTTTTGAAGCTGTCAGTCGGCTTTTACTAGCGTTATGGTTATATTGTAGGATTCCGTCATTATGCTGCTATCCTCTACAAGTGCCTGCCTGGTTCTTTCCTTCTTGCCACCTCCCTCCCTGCATTCAAAAACCTCCAAGTCCTTCACTTCAGCGCGTTTTAGGGGGGGAAGCCACATTTAAACTGTGACTAAGTGGGGGAGGGGGGCAATTTTAACCTAACCCGCCCGTTGGGAAACTGATGGGATCGGGTGCAATGCTGATTTTACTCTATGCCCGATTTTACTCTCCATTGAAGTCAACAGAGAGCAATATTGGTCGAAGCTTAAACCAGTGTTCCACCCGATCCCATAGGTTAAAATTACCCCCTGGGCTTCTGCCAAGATACAGTGCAGCCCAGTGACTAACTGAAAAGTGAAAGGGGTACTCAGGTGCACAACAGAGATCACTCCCTACAGACAATGGAAAAAGGGGCCAATGATTTAGAGTAAGAGTTGGTGCCATGAATCTTTGATTTCAAGTACTGTAACTGCTCTTACGTTGTGCATGTCCTGTGCTGATAGTCCAAATGGAGCCAGTGACAACGCCAAAGGTAAACCTGGAGATTCACCGGGCCAGCGGACAGAAGGATCCCAGTGAAACTGGGTCTTGCTGACTGACGGCAAATGGGGCAAGTTTATCTTCTCTGCTGTCTTCAGTTACACGAGGCCTATAGGAGTGTGATATAGAAGCAGCTTTGAGAATGCAGGTTACCCCAAGTCTGCTCTGCTCATAAAACACTGGACGCATTCTGTAGCCTCTTTCTAGTTAATAAAAAGCTTCATTCTACGCGATTGCTTGCTGATGTTATCATGGGAAATTTATTCATGAGCAAGTATATATCAATGTGCATTTTCTTTTGCGCTGTTTTATTTTTTTTATAAATCAGTGGCCTGGGGTGCATGAGAAGCAAAGTTTTGCATCTGGTCCTGATTGAGAGGCCACTCAGTGTAGGAGTTCACGTAATCCACTTTCTCACCAAACCTCATAGAATCCGCTCAATGAAAGGGTGAAGTGTGAAAGCATTTCTGCACAAAAGTTTTAAAAGGCTTGGCCGCTTTCTCTCCCCCCCCCCATTCAAGTTTGCTCCTGTACCCACCCCCCCACCACATACTCCTTTCCAAACAGTCCATTCAAACACAGGCTTCGGCAGTTGCTTAGGACTGAATGGGTTTCCTGATGGGAAGAGGCTGCCCTTTTAACCCACAAGTCTGGCCTGTTTTTTTTTTCCTCTTCTCTTTTAATCGAAAACCATTTTCCGATGAAATAAGCCACTCACCTGTCTCTGTGAACAGAAGGGACCCTGAGATCCATTAGACTTTTAGAGTGGGGGAGAGAGAGAGAGAGAGAGAGAACAAAAAAAAAACAGAAGTGAAAGGAAATAGGGCACAGAATCCTGAGACTCCCAGTGCCCGCTGCCTGAATGCTAATTTGCCAGCAGCTGTCAATAATAGATGGCGGTGACACAAACAAGAGGAAATGAGCACTCCCTAAGGGGAAGGGGAAATATTCCTCCTGCCTGGTTCAATGTATTGCCTGTCCTTTGAGAGGCCACACACCTGCACAATTAACTCTCGGCCAAAAAGAGCGATGGAAACAGCAAACATGCAAGAAGGTTGACACAAATCCAGCTCGACCCCTCGTTACCGAAAAAGAGAAAGAAAGAAAGAACTTGCATTTTTATAGCGCCTTTCACGACCTCAGGACGTCCCAAAGCGCTTTATAGCTAATGAAGTAATTTGAAGTGTAGTCACTGTTGCAATGAAGGAAATGCGGCAGCCATTTTGTGCACAGCAAGGTGCCACAAACAGCAATGTGATAATGGCCAGATAATCTGTTTTAGTGATGTTGGTTGAGGGATGAATATTAGCCCGGACACTGGGGAGAACTCCCCAGCTCTTCTTCTAATAGTGCCACGGGATCTTTTACGTCCACCTGAGAGGGCAAACGGGGCGTCTGTTTAATGTCTCATCCAAAAGACGGCACCTCCGACAGTGCAGCACTCCCTCAGTACTGCATTGGGAGCGTCAGCTTGGATTTTGTGCTCAAGCCTCTGGAGTGGGACTTGAACCCACAACCTTTTGACTCAGAGGCATCGCAGGCTTGGGTGACACTCTTCTTCTGAAATTAAGGAAATCGCACAATCTTTTTCTCCCGTCTCCTCTCCCGGAGGTTCTGAGCCGTGCTGGGATGCAGGTTCAAGGCAGCAGGCTTGTACTTCACCCATGTGATCGTTCCTCGTGTGTGAGGCGAGACAGTCCATCACCGGCATCTCCACATCAGAAGAAACAAGTTCACCTAAACATTTAAATTACTTTTAAGAAAAAAATCTTGTTTTCATCCCAATAATCATGAGGATAAAATTCCTTTGGTTGCTGTAGTGATATCGTCATCGCATTTTAAAAGAACACTGTGGGCGGTTTTCAGGTGGGCGTTGGGCAGGGCGATCGGCCATTTTGATGGTCAGGTGTAATTTAAGTTTAATTGGCCGGCTTCCCATGCATTTCCAGTGGTGATGGGCAGCCAGCCCAATTGAAAGAGCACATAATATTGAGGACTTTCACTGCCGCAGGCAATGGATGGCCAACTGGGGAGAGTGGGCTGCATGTCTTTCTATCAGAGGCTGCATGGGCCTGTGACAGCCTCTCTGGAGAAGCGAAGCCTCCTAATGCACTGCTCCTCGAGAAAACTAGAGGTAGGTGACTCTGGGCCAATCGACCCTTTGGGCAGGGTATAGACGCCTGCGAGCAGTTCTCCGCATGTGTGGTCTCCTCACAGTCCCGACTGCAGCTCCCTGAGGTTCGCTGACCTGCTTCTGCTTCTCTTCCTCTAATCAGAGTGGACTGGCCTGGATGAGTCCCATGTTGAGCACTATCCAGTCCCTCCCTGAGATTTACGAGGAGTTTGAAGCAGAATCAATCAGAAATACAGCAATTTCAAAGACAGGTACTTCTGAAGAAATCCAGCCAGGTGAATGGCAAAGAGGTGCCAATGATCTGAGTATGTGCAGGTGAGTGTACCTTTAAATATCTCTTCCGTATGCTGTTTCATGTTTGTATTGACCAGTAGCAGGTCCAGCACTGCTCACTGCTTCCACTTTATCCAGTGAAAAAGGTATCGGTGACCTATTGACATCCTAAGACCTCTATTTAAATACATTAGTAAGATTTAAGCTACTTTGGTCGTAGAAATCTGGAATTCTCTCCTCCAAAAGGCTGTGAATGCTGGGACAATTAGAGCTTTCAAGGCTGAGATCGATAGATTTTTTTTTGTTAGGCCTGGGTATCGAGGGATATGGAATGAAGACGGGTAAATGGAGTTGAGGTGCAGATCAGCCATGATCTAATTGAATGGTGGAACAGTAGGGAGGGGCTGAATGGCCTTTCGCTGTTCCGAATGTTCCTATCTTCACCCTTGTGAAGGCCCTGAACAAAATGGCAGTGTCAGCAGGCTGGACCATAGGTGGGGGACCATCACCAATCAAGCAAGATCCTGTTGTTGCCTAGCGTCCGCACACGCACGCACTTTCCAGCGGGGGAGTCAAAGGAACGGTCATTGATTATTCCCCCTCCCTAGTCCCAGGGTGCTGAGGTGAATTGTAGTGCCCTGCTCCCATTGCTACCCTGACTCAGAATAGACCAGGCATTAAAGCCTATGAGTTTCCTGATCGAATGGCTCAGTGCCACAGTGGGCAGTACATTTATTGACCGGTCCACAAATCAGCCAGGGGTTCCTGCCCCCGATCACAGCCTACGCTGCTTGAAAGTGTGTGTGTATGTGTGAATGTAGGGTGAGGATAGTATCAGACTTGGCTGAGATGGTTTCCGCAGTTGGATGTCCAGTTGGTGCTCACTGCCTGAGCTCACACATGGAGAGTGGCCGCTAGGGTGAGGTGCTGGAGAGCCGTAACCCAGCGAGGAGCCAGTGCCTTCAGGAGAGCAGTGGTTGAAATTCGCCTTGGGAAAATGGAAAAGAAAATCGGCAGAGCGTAAAGTAGGCTGCGATTTGCTCAGAGCCCGTTTTTGCGCCACTGTCCATGTTAAATTTCACCTCTGCCCCCCTCCCCCCCAACCAGGAGAGAGAAACCGGAGTAAAAAGAAAGCTTAAAAATAAACCTGTGGTGAGAGAAAAAAAAACAAGAGGAGGACCTATTGTGTGGAATGTTGTGTGGAGCGAGCCCTTGCTCGATTTAAATTGTGCATCGGGCAGCAGAAAGTGATACCGATTCTATCTAAGGCTGTCATTTGGATACGCTAGGCCAAGGGTTACTGTGGGAAGATTCTCGACCTCACCCTCCCCACAGGAAACTCCAACACAAGAACATCAGAAAGCATGGAGCAAGAAACGGCCTCTCAGTCCAGCAAACCCCATTCCTTCCACAAATCATGTGCAAACTCCTCCATCATGGACTCCATCCTACCACCCCTTTAATTCCTTCCCACAAACTATGTGTACTCTCCTCTATCGTGGACTCTATCTCACCAATTTAAGCTCCTTCCACAAGCCACATGTAATCTCCTCTTTCATGGACTCTACCTCACCAATTTAATCTCGAGAGAGAAATTCTGTACAAATACTCCCTCATCCCCAAAATTAATTAAACAGGACTCCAGAATATTCAGCGAGCCTTCCATCTTGAAAGAAAGACTTGCATTTATATTTCAGCTATTCCCTGGCCTGCTGCCCTTCACAAATGACAAACCCACCCTTGGCCCCAGCAGTGCAGGAACCACCTTGTCCCCTGGATGTATATTCAAAGGTTCCTTAAATTTCTCGAAATCTACTTTATTATAAACAACCAGAGAGATTTCTGGGAAGTAGGCTTTCCAGATGTTGTATGACAGAACACATCTGTGTTTTGTGGAAGCTGGAACTGAATGGATGATTAGGTGTTGGGTACTCCAACATAATAAACAGAACAGCTGCGGAAACTCCCTTTAGACAACAAAACCATACAGCAGACACCCTACCTTCAACACACTGCAAAAAAAACAAAGATGTGGTTCGGGGGAGGTGAAGATTCCCTCTGGTTGCTGTGTGGCAACATCATTAATCTGTTAGCACAGGTGAACTCTATGTGGTACTCCTCGAAACATTGTAAATGTGGGGGCTGATTTTAACTGCCTCCGCCTGGTGGGAATAGGCAGTAGTGCTTCGAAAACCACGGTGCTGTACTTACTGCCCTGTTCCTGATCCGCACACTGCCATTTTGTTCAGGGCCTTCACAAGGGTGAAGATAGGAACATTAGGAACAGCGAAAGGCCATTCAGCCCCTCCCTACTGTTCCACCATTCAATTAGATCATGGCTGATCTGCACCTCAACTCCATTTACCCGTCTTCATTCCATATCCCTCGATACCCAGGCCTAACAAAAAAAAATCTATCGATCTCAGCCTTGAAAGCTCTAATTGTCCCAGCATTCACAGCCTTTTGGAGGAGAGAATTCCAGATTTCTACGACCAAAGTAGCTTAAATCTTACTAATGTATTTAAATAGAGGTCTTAGGATGTCAATAGGTCACCGATACCTTTTTCACTGGATAAAGTGGAAGCAGTGAGCAGTGCTGGACCTGCTACTGGTCAATACAAACATGAAACAGCATACGGAAGAGATATTTAAAGGTACACTCACCTGCACATACTCAGATCATTGGCACCTCTTTGCCATTCACCTGGCTGGATTTCTTCAGAAGTACCTGTCTTTGAAATTGCTGTATTTCTGATTGATTCTGCTTCAAACTCCTCGTAAATCTCAGGGAGGGACTGGATAGTGCTCAACATGGGACTCATCCAGGCCAGTCCACTCTGATTAGAGGAAGAGAAGCAGAAGCAGGTCAGCGAACCTCAGGGAGCTGCAGTCGGGACTGTGAGGAGACCACACATGCGGAGAACTGCTCGCAGGCGTCTATACCCTGCCCAAAGGGTCGATTGGCCCAGAGTCACCTACCTCTAGTTTTCTCGAGGAGCAGTGCATTAGGAGGCTTCGCTTCTCCAGAGAGGCTGTCACAGGCCCATGCAGCCTCTGATAGAAAGACATGCAGCCCACTCTCCCCAGTTGGCCATCCATTGCCTGCGGCAGTGAAAGTCCTCAATATTATGTGCTCTTTCAATTGGGCTGGCTGCCCATCACCACTGGAAATGCATGGGAAGCCGGCCAATTAAACTTAAATTACACCTGACCATCAAAATGGCCGATCGCCCTGCCCAACGCCCACCTGAAAACCGCCCACAGTGTTCTTTTAAAATGCGATGACGATATCACTACAGCAACCAAAGGAATTTTATCCTCATGATTATTGGGATGAAAACAAGATTTTTTTCTTAAAAGTAATTTAAATGTTTAGGTGAACTTGTTTCTTCTGATGTGGAGATGCCGGTGATGGACTGGGGTTGACGATTGTAAACAATTTTACAACAATTTTTTTTTTTCACATCGTTCACCTGAGGAAGGAGGTAGTCTCCGAAAGCTTGTGAATTTAAAATAAAATTGCTGGACTATAACTTGGTGTTGTAAAATTGTTTACAATTGTTTCTTCTGATCAAGGGGAGTGGGAACTGATGTTGGGGAATGGAACATTTTCTATTTCTGGCACCCAATGTCGTCACTGAGCACTCCTTATCATGTGAAGCATGGGTTAGACATAGAGTAAAGTTCCCTCTACACTGTCCCATCAAACAGCCCCGCGGCAGGTATATAGGAACATAGGAACAGGAGTAGGCCATTCAGCCCCTTGAGCAGTGACTGATCTGTATCTTAACTCCATCAACCTGCCTTGGTTCCGTAACCCATAATACCCTCGCCTAACAAAAATCTATCAATCTCAGTTTTGACATTTTCAATTGACCCCCAGCCTCAACAGCTTTTGGGGGGAGAGAGTTCCAGATATCCACGACCCCTTTGAAGAGGTGCTTCCTGACATCACCCCTAAGCAACCTAGCACTCATTTTAAGGTTATGCCCCCTTGTTCAGGGCTCCCCCAATTAGTTACAGAGTAAAGCTTCCTCTACACTGTCCCATCAAACACTCCCAGGCCAGGTACAACACTAGTTAGACAAAGAGCAAAGCTCCTTCTACACTGTCCCATCAAAATGGGAAAGTGTTCCATTTGGCTGCACTAACTTCTGATGAATAGAAAATTCACACAAAATGAAAGTTAAAAAAAGCTCTACCTACATTGATTTTCACTGAAATGACATTATGCTGTGTAGAGTTCCACGGGAATAATGTGAAGCTTTTCAAAAATCGATAAATGAACTTTATATCATTAGCCATAAAAATGTCTGAAGATGAATATAATTTACTGTGTTTGTGTTATGCTCACTGGGAATACTATATTAGGAGTCCGGGCTTTAATCCAACCATTTAATCATTCCACAATGTTTTATAAACACTCAGGACTATGTTTAGCACATGGTTGATTCTTCTCGAACAGGTCCTAGTGTAGGTGTCGCCTGTTATACACAGCAGTGCTGGCAGCCCAGGACAAAAACAAGAACATGATGGAAAGAGTGAAGGGCAGCTGGGTTCTATCAGTCAATGCTGCCTGCACCACCCAACCTTTCTGCTCTTTAAAAAGAGTAGAAGACCGACTTACACTTAGGGTGTTACAAATGGACTAGGGAGGAAAAAAACCACCCCGGGCCTTTCGCTCCTGATCATTACTCAATAAATCTTGCTGGTAAGTCCGCATGTGTGGATATTGCATGAAGACCGGTTTGAGCTTGGCTGTGATGCCTTCTATGGTTGAAAGCAGCCACAAGGGAGTTCTGTAAGTTAGGTACTCGGGATAACTTTCTCTGTGAGTTTCCCCATCTCCTGGTGAGCATGTGCCCAGCCTGTACTGGGCGCCTCTCTGTGACAGTATGCACGAGATAGGTCACTCACTGTGCAAATCTCTCTCCCTCGTTTTCTTTCTCAGATATCCTTACAGCAGTGTCAAGTAGGCCCTTGCAGTCATGTTTACCACGTAGCATGGGCACAGAGAATTAAGCACCAGAAATCTGAGACACGTAAAAAAAAAGTATTCTTTTTCTCCGTGTGTCAGCCCTGACTCAGTTGGTAGTTCTCTCGCCTCTGAGTCAGAAGGTTGTGGGTTCAAGTCCCACTCCAGGGACTTGAGCACAAAATCTAGGCTAACACTCCAGTGCAGTATTGAGTGAGTGATCCACTGTCGGAGGTGCTAACTTTCGGATGAGACGTTAAACCGAGGCCCCGTCTGCCCTCTCAGGTGGACGTAAAAGACCCCTTGATACTATTTTGAAGAAAAGCAGGAAGTTATCCCAGTGTCCTGGCCAATATTTATCCCTCAATTAACACCTAAAACAGATTATCTGGTCATTTGTCTCATTACTGTTTGAGGGACCTTGCTGTATACAAATTGGGTGCTGCATTTCCTAAATTACAACAGTGACTACACTTCAAAAGTACTCCGTTGGCTGTAAAGCACTTTGGGAGGTTGTGAAAGGTGCTATATAAATGCATGTTCTTTCTTTTTTTCCTCTTTTTCCACTGCTGTTTGTTCACATGAACCACTTGGCTCCAGACCTCTTTACAGCCTTGATTCAGACATAAGACACGAGAGCTGAACGCCAGGGCAGAGGTGAGGTGCCCGTGACATCATTTGACCGAGTACAGCACCAAGGAGTCTTAGCTCAATTAAAGTCAATTTGAGTCAAAGGGAAAACCCTCCAGTGGCTAAAGTCAAAACTTGACACAAAGGAAAATGCTTGAAGTCGTTGGTGGACAGTCATCAAAACCCCAGAACGTCACTGCAGCAGTTCTTCAGGGAAGTATCCTCAGCCTAACCATCTTCAGCTGCTTCATCATATGACCTTCCCTTCGTCATAAGGTCAAGAGTGGGTTGTTTCCTGTCAATTCTACAGTGTCTAGCTCCATTCACAACTCACTGTACAGGCTGAAAGATGAGGTAACAGGGCCTACAGACCTGTGGTAACATAAATCAGCATGGAACCACACCTTAAAGACAGGATCGGAGAGGGGGAGAAAAACAAGAGAATGGCTCCTTGCGTTTGTATCATTGTTAAGTGAATTGGGTGGTTTGTAATTTATAATCCTTACAATTTTAGGTTTATGTACCAGTGTTTGGAAACTGTCAAAATTAAACTAATCAGCAAAACATAATCTGCATGTCAACAGGCTGGGAAATACATTTATCTCATTTTGTCAATTGCACTGAAACTAAGAGACGTGAAAACCATTCATTGCCAACTTCATATAAATAAGGAACAATGAAGATAGACAGTTAGGAATAGGGATCTAAAAACATTGCTTTTCTTCCCTGAAGATTCCCATCGCTGCCTCCGGCTGTTATACTTTCTCTTTCCACCAGAGGAGATGAGACTGCGTGGGCTTCAAGCCTCTCTACTGAAGTCAGTTGCAATACTCTTCACTCAACAGATGGAAAGTAGGATTGAATCTCGCTGGTTTTCCTTCTGCCCTCTCCCAAGCGCACTGAAATGGTTGTGTGCTGCAAATACAACTACTACAACAACAACTTGCATTTATGTAGCGCATTTAATGCAGTCAAACATCCCAAGGCGCTTCACAGAAGTGTTTTCAAACAAAATTTGACACCGAACCACAGAAGGAGATATCTGGACAGGTGACCAAAAACCTGGTCAAAGAGGTAGGTTTTAAGGAACATCTCAAAGGAGGAGAGAGAAGTAGAGAGGCAGAGAGGTTTAGGGAGGGAATTCTTGACTGCAGTTGAAGGCACGGCCGCCAATGGTGGAACGATGAAAATCAGGACTCCGCAAGAGGTCAGAACTGGAGGAGCGCAGAGATTCCAAAGGGCTGTAGGTGGTTACAGAGATAGGGAGGGGCGAGGTCACGGAGGGATTTGAAAACAAGGATGAGAGTTTTAAAACTGAGGCGTTGCCGGACTGGGAGCCAATGTAGGTCAGCAAGCACAGGGGTGATTGGTGAACGGGAACTGATGTGAGCCAGTACATCTAGTGCAATACCTGAGGCTTGTCAGAGCTCTAGCAATGAAAGTAGGTGAGCTTGGACATCAGTGAACAATGGACTCAACTCAGTTCTTGGCTTGTGAGTGCAGAACATTACTATTAGAGCTGGACATAGAACATGCTTCCTTTCTGTGCATTCTTCGGGAAGGATATTAATTTTTGAGAATGAGACACTTTATTTGTTAAGCACACCCTAGCCCCAGGCCAACATGGGCATTCAACATAAAACTGCCCAATCCTACTTAGGGAGGCCATAAAGATGGCTGGTTGGGAAAAAGAAATGTCCCACAGGTACAAGAGTGGGTGCTCTTTTGAGTTTGCTCCTGAAGCAAGTCAATGGAATAGAGATAACTTTACTCTGTATCAAATCCATGATATCCCTGAACTGGGAGTGCTTGATGGGACAATGTAGAGGGAGCTTTACTCTGCATCTAACCTGTGTTGTACCTGACCTGGGAGTGCTTGGTAGGACAGTGTAGAGGGAGCTTCACACTTTCCTCCGACTCTGTTTGACTGCATTTCCCCATCACACCCCACCACCCATGGCAGAACATTCAGACATCTCCTGAATCTGGAACTCCCTACCGAAACCCCTCCATCTCCATCTTCAAAAGCCTTCTTGAAACCCACCTGTTCACCAATGCTTTCAATAACCTCCGCTAACTCTTCTCCTCCTCCTGGTCAATGTCCGATGTCTTTGTAAAGCACCTTGGTACATTTTGTTATGTTAAAGGTGCCATAAACAGCCAATTTATGAATAGACATTACCAACAAGGAACCCCTGCTTGCTAATGGACTTCATTAGTTAATTTAACCCTTGGTGGTTGTTGGAAGCCTGTTTAAATGATTATCTTGACAAACTGACATCACTGCTCTCACTGTTTGTTACAAGTCACCATTTCTTCAGGTGGAAATATAAGGGTGAATTCTGTGATCTGTATTTCAGCAGGGAAGCAATGCTCAAAGGGAAGGTGTGTCAGACATAGGGCTACAATACTGTAGCTCTGATTCTCCATCCTGTGCTCCCTGCCAGTGCAACTCCCTCCTGGGAGCATGAAATGACCTCCATATTCAGCGTTGACTTGTGCCTCCTCTTACAACTTGTTATTTGGTCGTTTGAGAGTTAGTAGCCTTGAGGTCAAAAGTACTCCTTATTCCATATGTTTCTTCCTCCAATTTTCTCCAATCCAACGCCCACCCTACACAAATTCTGATTTGTCCAACCTTCTGCCATATCATCCTGTCTCGTTCACCTATTACCTTTGTCCTCACAGGCCTCCATTGACTCCCAGTCACCCAATGCACTGAATTCAAAATCCTTATCTTTATCCTTATTTATAAATCCTTCCATAGCTTCGCCCCTCCCTACCTTTGCAACCTCCTCCAGCGCTACAATCCAGCTCTTACCCATCTGCCTTCTGACTCTGGCCCCCTGCACACCTTCCTTCCCTCTCCACCCCCCCACCCCACACACAATCACACCTTTGCTCCACCTCTCTACTTCTTTTCCTGCCTTTTAAGCATCTCTTCCAAAGCTCTCTTTGACTGTTCTTCCAGGCATACCTAACTTTTCTACTACTGCACTGTTTCCCCTCTGTGAATTGTAAACAATTTTACAACACCAAGTTATAGTCCAGCAATTTTATTTTAAATTCACAAGCTTTCGGAGGCTACCTCCTTCCTCAGGTGAACGAAGTGGAAGCAGCGTTCCCCTCTGTGAAGCAGCGTTCAACATTTACTGTATTAAAGGCAGGATACAAATTGCTGTTGTCATTGTGACATTCCCTTAACAATCAGTATCTGACGCTGAATCAATTCGCCAACCAGTTTGATGCAGACTGCTTTAGCCACAGACTGAAGCTGGAATTTGTGAGCAGAGACTGAACTGCTGAATGTTGCTGTATATAATGTTGTTTTGAACCTGAATAAAATTTTCCTTTTCATTGAATCTTGGATCACTAAGAACCTTGAAACAAGTTCAAAATAAGAACATTAATTACCCCCGATGCCCATGTATGCCCACTTTTCGGATATACTGGCATGGCACTAAGCCATATCAATGAGGAAGGTCACAGGTCGATTCCTGGTATGTGCGATTCCTGGTATATTCCTGAGTTAGGTACAACAACAACTTGCATTTATATAGCGCCTTTAATGTAGCGTAACGTCCCAAGCTGATCTCAGCCAGAATGGTGATAGTGGTACTACTATTGGCTTTCAGTGCCCCTGAGCTAGGGAGGGTCGAAATTAGACAGAGTTTCCTCTGCCGATCTCTATCCAGTAACTTGTGCAGGAAAGTACATGTGTGTGTATAAATGCCAGATGGAGAGAGGATCATGCTTGGCTTTGGTCCCTCTACAGATGAATAGCTTGCCACCACTCATTATCTGGCCTCGAACATGGAGACGGGACACTTGGGCACGGTACTGGGGATCAGCCTGTGAAACTCCAAGAGACCGGAATCATCACTTTCACAAGGGAAAGGGAGAAAAACTGAGAAAATAATTTTTAAAAATTAATAATAGAATACTATGTAGCTGTTGGGGATAGTTTTGTGCTATTACAGCTCTGATAAGAGAACGTTTAATTGTAAACCCTGTAATTATAAAAACGGATTAATTGAATGATTTCCCTCTTTTTTTGGCAGCAGGCGTAAACCTGGGCTGGTTTCCATGGCAATTTACTGCTACAGAACCTGAGGACTGAAGGGAAAAAAGATTCCCAAAAACATTGCAAGCTAGAAATGACTGCGCGTGATATTAGTTGATTAATGTTTAATGCATCCATATGGCACTCCTCTGTCTGCTACTTTAGCAGAGGTGTTGATCCATTCAAAATATACAGGTCAACACTTGTATTACAATAGAGGACAAAGGGCTCTATATGAACATGTTAAGTGTCTGTTCACTGGTATCACTAGCCATAATTTCTAAGCTTATATCTCGGCCAATTTATATTCCCTCTCTCACCTCGAGACTCCAACCTCTCTCCATTCCAACCTTCCATGTCTTTTGATATTTTATCACTGCAGTTTATTTTTAATTTGAAGTTGCTTAATTGAAATGATCCGTAAATTCAAATCGAAATTGTGTAAAAAAAACCCACCGGTGTTTTTTTAATTTAAATTGCTTAATTTGATATTTCAATATTTGGATCATTCCAATATTTTTCTAGCAAAAAATGACTTTGAATGAATAGGTTTTGACCATATTACTGAAGTCAGTGCTCTCCTGAATCCTCTTATCCCACAGGCTCTTTCTCCTCCTTCATTCTTTCCCAGGATCCCAAACTGTAGAACTCCTCGCACTCCTCAGTTTTCCCTTTTTCTTACAATCGACAGGCTTGTAAAATCCAAACCTGGCATCACCGAACCATTACTTCCTGATTTAATACTTATATCAGGAAGTTCCACTCCGTACAAAGATTGATCAACATTTGGAATGGACTCCCAGAGTAGTGGAGGCAAAAAAAACCCTAGAATCATTTAAGCAGCAATTGAATGCTGCCATGGGGGAAACTGTAGCATCTTTCTGAATAGATGAGTTAAGATGGGCAGAATAACCCTTCTCAACTGTAGTTATCTTGTAACCTCTTCCATTGTTTTCAACCTTGGTAACAGCCTGCACCATGGACCTTAATTCTTCACCAGGACTTCTCATTCAAAAAAAAATTACATTGAACATAGTTAGATTGGAGGGGATCAGTCTGTGTGTAAGTCTTTGCTGCTTAAAGTGGATTTGAGTCACTGTGTAACTGTTGGAGGAGCTGGAAAATATAGGCTCAGAGCTCAGCTATCTGATTGCCTGTTTCTGAGTCTGTTTTGTTCACACTGAGATCTCATTTGTGTTCAGTATTTTATTGATCGCTGAGTGAGTTATAGTGAGGAGCTCATGAGAAATAAAATCAATTGGAACATCACGCTGTGCACAGGTAATAAAGCTTGCGCTGAGGTGTTATCACACCAGTATTGTAGCAACTATCTTAAAACAGAGTGATAGAAGAGAGATAGAATGAGAATCAGAACCAGGGGTCACAGTCTCAGAACAAGGGCTAGGCCATTTAGGACTGAGATGAGGAGAAATTTCTTCACTCAAAGGGTGGTGAATCTTTGGAATTCTCTACCCCAGAGGGCTGTGGAGGCTCAGTCATTGAGTAGATACAAAACAGAGATCGATAGATTTCTAGATATTAAAGGCATCAAGGGATATGGGGATTGTGCAGGAAAATGGCGTTGAGGTAGAAGATCAGCCATGATCTTGTTGAATGGCAGAGCAGGCTCGAGGGGCCGGACGGCCTACTCCTGCTCCTATTTCCTATGTTCTCAGACTGATGGAATGATAGAGATAGATGATATAGTTAGATAGAGGAAAACAAGGAGAGCAATGGAATTTGTGAGAGGGAAACAAAGGAATAGAGGGAAAGTCAGAAAAAAGAGCCTGTGTGTCACACATTGCACTTTGTGGCATTCTGTATGTAATGCAGTGCATTATGTAAAATGCTTTTAACTGTTTGAATTTTAAGATTATGTCCCCTTGTTCTGGACCCCCTGTTAAAGGGAAGAGTCATCCCCTACCTACCCTAACAACTCCCTTTGTTATTTTAAACACCTCTTCATATCGGTTTTCACAAATGAGAATTGTAGACAAATTCCAGTCACAATAAATAGGACAAAATGATCCAACGCACATTTAGAAATTAGTAATGAATGTGCTATGCAGAAACTGGAAGGATTAAATAAGCTTCTGGGCCAGATGGGCTTCATCTGAAAATCCTCAAGGAATTAAACAAGGAAAATAATGTTGCTTTTGTTGATATTTTTCATAGCTCCTTAGGCAGAAGTACCCAAATACTGGAGGAGAGCAAATATAGTTCCAAGAAATCGAAAGGCATCATTACAGGCCAGTTGGGCTGCTTTCCATAATGAGATAAATGCTTGAGGGTTTCAATGGGACACTATAAATGAGACTTTAACGAGCACAGGTATGACTGTGCGCAGTCAGCATGGGTTTAGCAGTAATAGGCCGTGCCTTGTAGAACAATTGGGATTCTTTGAAGAACCGATTAAGCCAGTGGATGAGAGCAATCCAGTAGATGTGGCTTACTTGGATTTTCAAAAGATGTTTGTCAAAGTTCTTCACGTGAGGCTAGTGCGGAAGATTAAGGCTCAAGGAATAGGTCTTGTTGGATTAAGAACTGGTTTGGAAAGAGATGGCAGAGGATGGTAGTAAATGGATAATGACCTGCCTGACTAAAAAAAGTAACCGGTAGATTTTCACAGGGAGCCCTGCTAGTTACAATTATTAGTGAATGATATCACACATGGGGTGGGCGATTGGGGTTGTTAAAATTCAACCTTGGCAGGGGGTGCAAAATGGACGGAAGCAGATTGTATGTGGTAATGAAGATTGGGCAGGGAATATAATGGACGGCCTAGCCGTTTCTGCCTGTTTTGTGCTCCCACCAAAGTTAAATTTTACCCCGATGGAGACTATACTATTATTAAATCTGCTGCTGGCACACAGCTCTGGGGATTGGTAATGAGTAGAAGGATTATCTTCAGAGACACTTGGACCAATTATGTAGATGGACTCAGATGTGGCAGGTGGTATTTAAGCTGGATGAATGTCAGCTGATATACTTAGGTATCAGGAAACATGTGTATAACATGGAAAGGTCCTACCTTCTAATTTAATTGTAAACAATTTTACAACACCAAGTTATAGTCCAACAATTTTATTTGAAATTCACAAGCTTTCGGAGGTTTCCTCCTTCCTCAGGTGAACGTTGTGGAAATTTCTTCTCAATACCTTCTCAAGTGGACATAAAAGGCCCCATGGCACTATTCCCAGAAGAAAAGGGGGACTCTCCTGTGTCCTGGCCAACATTTATCCTTCAACCAACACCACTAAAACCGATTATCTGGTCATTTTTCTCATAGTTGTTTGTGGGACCTTGCAGTGCACAAATTGGCGGCTGCGTTTTCCTGTATTACAATAGTGATTACAATTAAGAGGTATTTCATTGGTTGTGAAACACTTTGAGATGTCCTGAGAACATTAAAGTTCTTCCTTTCTTACAGAAGAGTGACCAGGATAATTGCAGGTTTTAGGGGATTAATTTATGAAACAAATTTATGCTCAAGTGACTAAACTTACTTTCAGTGGAGAGGAGACATGACACAGGCCTTTAAAATTAAAAAAGGTGTTGATGGGATGGGAGTAAGCAAACTGTTTAACTTGGACAATGAGCACAGGACTTGAGAAGACAAGTACAAAATTCATTCGCCTTAAGTAAGGATAGAGATTAGAAAAAACTTTTTTTCTCACAGAATAGAGAAGGTAATTGATTTTGGGTCAATTGGTACTTTTAAAAGGAGCTGGGTCAATATCGGTTGAGTAGCAGGACTGATGGTTTTATAGCTATTTAATGCTGCTTGGTGTTTTTTTTCTCCAGGGGAGGTCAGGGGAGAAATTCAGGGGGTAATTTTAACCTAATCAGCCCGGAGGGGAACTGACAAAATCGGATCGGCTGCCAATTTTACACTGCTTAATTTTACTTTCCAATGAAGGTGGCTGATCCCTCCCGTCAGTTTCCCCCCGGTGGGTGGGTTAGGCTGAAATTTCCCCCTTAGTGTTTTCTAAAATAGGGGATTAGCAGTTGGTTTTGTAAGTGGAGGGGTGGGGGGAAAAGGAAGAGAGGGAAGTCTATGATAGATAAAAAAAGAAAAAATTGTATTTATATCGTGCCTTTCACAATCTCAGAACATCCCAAAGTACTTTACAGCCAATTAATTACTTTTTTTTTTGAAGTGTGTTCACTGTTGTAATGTAGGAAACGTGGCTACCAATTTGAGCACAGCAAGATCCCACAGATAGCAATATGATAACAACTAGATCATCTGTTTTAGTGATGTTGGTTGAGGGATAGATATTGGCCAGGACATTGGGGAGAACTCCCCTGCTCTTCTTCGAATAGCACGATGGGATCTTTTGCGTTCACCTGAGAGGGCTGATGGGGCGTCAGTTTAATGTCTCATCTGAAAGACGGCTCCTCCAACAGTGCAGCGCTCCTCCAGTACTGCACTGGAGTGTCAGCCTGGATTTTGTGCTCAGGTCTCTGGAGTGGGACTTGAACCCACAAGCTGTTAACCCTGCGATAAAGCATCCATAATAACAATAACGGGAGCAGAAACTCAGGAGGACGGTGAGAACATAAATACTGTCATTCTATTTCTAGAAATTTCAAAGATTGACCAAAGTTGATCCAAGCAATTGTTCACTGTGATAAAAAAAAGTTCAAATACCAGGGGACACATGAGGAGGTTGGAGATAAGAAGGGAAGTTGTGGGAACTTTTTTACCCAGAAGCTAATAAACTTATGGCATAAGTTACCATGGAAAACATTGAAGTGGACAGTAGAACTGGGCTCAAGAGACAATTGGATGTGTTTCTGGAGAGAGGAGGTTGGGGGATTTGGTGAGAAGGTGAGTTTGTAGGTTTGAGGTCAACTTAAAAGGGACAGGCTTGTTGTACCTAATTGCCTTTTCCTGTTCTTACAAAATGTTATACCTTCAAAGTGCTCTAGGCTAAGTAATTGTTAAAAAAAGGCAGCAAGCCCGGAACAGAGGAATAGAATGATAAGCTGGTGTCACACGTCGAAAATCCAAAAGGTGTCATGCCAAAATACGCCTGCAAAGAGAAGAATTCTTTTAATCCCTGACTTGATTTTACAGTTCCAAAACATTCTTGTCTTTCTAAACAACGCTTCAGAGTGCAAGAGGCTGCTGATAAGACCCAGGATGTGGAGATGCCGGTGATGGACTGGGGTGGACAAATATAAGGAATCTTACAACACCAGGTTATAGTCCAGCAATTTTATTTTAAAGACCCAGGGAGGACGTGTTAAACCTGCTGAATTTCAGCACCCTACTTGTGATTGTGAGCTCCTATGTCCTCATCAACTTTTTACACCCTCAATGCCCAACTATAAAGACCTCTCAAACTATTGCAGTGTGACTTCACTTCGACAACCATAAGGAAGGGGATTAAATAAAACGAGGGCTGGAAGGATGAAACCCGGGCATGGGAAAATTTGAGCCTCACAAATCGATTCTTAGGTATAACCCACATCTATTCTGTGTGAGACGTCCTAAGTTCTACTGTCAGGCATTTCAAACCCTCACAGTAACACTAGTTAAGACAGTTGATTAAGCTCAGGGAACGTCAGCCACAGCTAACCTGTTACAGAATTTACATTTGAACAGCCATCCTCCGTAGAGCAGGTGTATCCCTCAAATCAGAGCCTGTGATGCAGATTCTGACTGTTGCATTAAGCACAGAAACAGGCTATTCGGCCCAACTGGCCTATGCTGGCATTTGTGCTCCACACGAGCCTCCTCCCTCCCTACTTCATCTAACCCTATCAGCATATTCTTCTCTTCCTTTCTCCCTCGTGTGCTTATCCAGCTTCCCCTTATATGGTCTGATGCTTTAAATGAAATCAGACGTGCTCAGACCACTTATTGAATTATATACACACTTGCACTGAGGCATTTAAAAGCCAAAAGGTTCAAGATGACTTTTGTTGCTGAATGAAGCTTCGAGGATATGAAGTCTTGTACTTGTTGTGCAAAATTTGCTTTAGTTCGGCACGTCCAATAGCTCAGCTTGTTATGTGCACTATCTACAGTGGAACTGGGCCCTCCGGATCAGAAAAGGACCAAGTTCAACGAGTGACTATTGCTAGGAAGTGTAGGTGTTGGGTGAGGACAAGATCTGATGCTCTTCATAGTCAAATCTCACTGTCTAAGTTCACAGATGACGGGGTATATGCAGGACAGTTGGACCAATCTTTCCCTCAACGTGCATATATGTGCACGTTCAAGCAGGTGTAACTGGAGAGTGATTCTGACTGAGAATACTGACTGATTTTTCTCATCCCCACCCTGGAAGGCTGAGACCAACTGTAGGTCCTCATCCACACCTTTGTTACCTCTAGACTCGACTATTCCAATGCTCTCCTGGCCGGCCTCCCACCTTGCACCCTCTGTAAACTTGAGCTCATCCAAAACTCTGTTGCCTCTATCCTAACTCGAAACCAAGTCCCATTCACCCGTGCGCGTTGATCTATATTGGTTCCCGATCTGGCATCACCTCCATTTTAAAATTCTCATCCTGTTTTCAAATCCCTCCATGGCCTCGCATTCCCTATCTCTGTAACTTCCTCCAGCCCTACAACCCTCAGATCTCTGCACTCGTCCAATTCTGGCCTCTTGCGCATCCCTGATTTTCATCGCTCCACCATTGGCGGCCGTGCCTTCAGCTGCTTAGTCCCCAAGCTCTGGAATTACCACCCTAAACCTCTCTGCTTCTCTTTCCTCCTTTAAGATGCTCCTTAAAACCTACCTCATTGACCAAGCTTTTAGTCACCTGTCCTAATATCTCTATGTAGATCTTTATCAAATTTTGTCTGACAACTGTGAAGCGCCTTAGGGTGTTTTACTATGTTAAAAGCATCATATAAATGCAAGTTGTTGTTGTTGTCCATAACCAGAACCTTGGTCGCTCTGATACTGGCGTGGCAGAGACAGCCCACAGACAGAGATCAGGTGAAATGATGGTTCTGGAAAAAAAAAGTGAATTCGTTCCAGGATTCACTTCAACAAAACTGTCGAATCTCACGATTGGGCGTGAGACTTGCATGTCTGGAAGTCCTGTCACACTCTCAAGCCTAAAAACATCTTGTGTCAAATCATGTGAATGTTTGGCACTGCAATTACTGAGAGTTTTACTTTGTTTTTGGGAGATGTGCAGTGAAGTTATTGGCACAGATAGCAACTTTCCGACTCTTCTTCATCTGGAATTGAAATCTGTATAAACAAACGAAAATAATCCAATAGAAAACCATTAAGCACAAGATACATCTTGCTCCTATTAGCATGCTTACCAGCTCACACCCTCTGGCCTTCCTCCAGGATGAATTTAAAGAGAGTTGACAAAAGGTAGAAAGGACAAAATTGGTTCAGTCAAGGGGGAAGATTCAAAACAATTGAGCACATTTGGGTTGAAATTGTGTTATGGGATTTTAGTAACACCCTGGTTAAAGTTTCATATAAATATGTTAAGATGTTCAGTACTAATATCACATAAGAGATTTCAACCTGTTTGTTATCAATATAGAATTTAATGATAGGTACAATAAAATGAGATATGGATGGGTTGCAGTTTGTGATCAGGGGGAAAAATATTCATGGGAATCCCCCACCCCCCAATGAACTATAACAACCTGTCTGGTCTCCATATTATAGAAAGGATATATAGAGGCATTGGAGAAGGTGCAAAATAGATTCACAAGGATGATACCAGAACTGAAAGGATATACTTATCAGGAAAGGCTGAACAGGCTGGGGCTCTTTTCTCTAGAAAACTGAAGGCTGAGGGGTGACCTGATAGAGGTCTTTAAGATAATGAAAGGGTTTGATAGCATAGATGTAGAGAAAATGTTTCCACTTGTGGGGGAGTCCAAAACTAGAGGTCATAAATATGAAATAATCGCTATTAAATCCAATAAGGAATTCAGGAGAATCTTCTTTACCCAAAGAGTGGTAAGATTGTGGAACACACTACCACAAGGAGTAGTTGAGGCAAATAGCATAGATGCATTTAAGAGAAACCTGGATAAGCACATGAGAGAGAAAGGAATAGAAGGGTATGCTGGTAGATCTAGATGAAGTAGGGAGGGTAAAGGCTCATGTGGAGCATAAACGTCGCCTTAGACCAGTTGGGCCGAATGGCCTGTTTCTGTGTTGTAGTTTCGTGTAACTCGATGTAACCAGGTTTAAACAGAATTGGACAGTAAGTGGAAAAATGGCTTTATTATTTCTTAATGCTGGGAAGACCAAACCAATTACTGTCACATCGTATTGACTATAACATTCTTCATCCACCTCTACTCTATCAGGGTTTCAAATCCCTTCAGCTCCAAAAATTTAACTGCTTGCTTTGGCAATCACATCTGATTTACACTGGGACAAATGAGGAGTGAAGGCGGCTAAAAGAGTTGGTATAAGGTTGGGCATTCTCAAGAACACTTGCAGAACATGTCACCACCACCAACAACAACTTGCACTTATTTAACATAGTAAAACATCCCAAGATGCTTCACAGGGAGTGTTATCAAACAAAATTTGACACCAAGCCACATAAGGAGATATTTGGACAGGTGACCAAAAGCTTGGTCAAAGAGGTAAGTTTTAAAGAGTGTCTTAAAGGAACAGAGAGGGGTAGAGAGGTGGAGAGGTTTAGGGAAGGAATTGCAGAGCGTAGGGTCTAGGCGGCTGAAGGCACTGCTGCCAATGGTGGAGTGATGAAAATCGGGGATGCGCAAGAGATCAGAACTGGAGGAGCGCAGAGATCGCGGAGGGCTGTAGGGGTGGAGGAGGTTACAGAGATAGGAAAGGGTGAGATCTTGGAGGGATTTGAAAACAAGGATGAGAATTTTAATATCAAGGCGTTGCTGGACTGAGAGCCAATGTAGGACTTACAAAACCTGCAAGCAGCTAACAATGTAGCCCAGTTTGGCAGCTGCAGAGAAAACCTTTAGGATAGAAATTGGACCTCATTGCGCCTGTTATAGCTTCAATCGCACCCCCTCCCCAAAATGAGGCTCCCCACCAGAAGACTTGCTGCTGATCGCTAACCAGTGACCACCCACCCACCACCACCATGCTGGAAGGTGAGTGTTGGATGACAGCAGGACCAGGTTGGACTCCTGGGCCTCCCAGTCAAATAGCCCGCTGACGCTCACTGTCCAGGCTCACCCCATGAGGAAGGAACCCTGCATGGTAAGGAACGATGCCCGTGGAAGCAAACCCACGGTGACTTGCCACCAGCTTCAGGAGGAGAGGGGGAGAAAGAAAGAGAAAGAAAAAAAAGTGTGAAAAAAAATAAAGTAAGCGTCAAACATGACCACAGTTCAGGCTAAATTGGAACAAAGAGCTGTTCAGTAAATGCGGGGTTAAATGCTGCGTTTTACTAGCTGATTTTAATGAGCTCTCCACTGGTACTGCATCCTGGTCAGTATGAACGTGCCATAAAAACGCTATTCTGTAGGCCTGAGCTTTCTGGAGAAGAAGATAAAGGGACAAAGCATTGGGATGAAAAGCAAAAGGTACCAGACAGACAGACAGGGAGAGTAAATGAAGTTTCACTTTCCTTCTCAGAGGTGAAATGGCAGCAATTATTTCAACACTGGAACCTTCTTTTAAGACCAACAATAGCTTCATAGGGGCTTCCATGGAAGTCTGAAAGAATGCACACAGTCTAAAAAAAAAACAAGGAAAAGCAATTTCCAAGCAACAAAAGCACATGAATATGTATTTTTTGTTCTATAAATGAGCCCCCATGTCAGCTTACTTCTATTCCTCTGCTTTCAATTATGACCTGGCTAATTACACTGCCAAGATCCCTTTCGTAACTAAAGGAAGACCACCCCTCACGTTATTGTCAGGGAATAGAACCGCAGGCTTCAGAAGCTCTGAGGATGCTCCTTGTGAGGTAAAAGGGGCTTGAAAGAGGCAAGACCAGAACTCTAGCTCTGAACTGGAAGGTTACAGGGTTCAATAGGAAATGAATTGGCCTGTCACTGGATCAAAGCCTGCATTCCTCCGAGCCAATCTAAGGCACCAACACAAGACTCCCACGTTCCTCCAAAACTTATAACGAACCAAAAAGCAGTTCGAAAACCTCGCTCAAGCTTCAGCTAATGAAGGTGAATCCTGGCTCCCTCTTAATTTTACAGAAAATATATCACTGCTGATTCTGCCTTCTTTATACTACAGGATGGGTTTGATAATAACGGAAAAATTGCATATGCATAAACCTCACACACACAGGGAGCCATTTTAACCTAACTTGCCGGAAGGGAATCCCACGGGATCGGGTGGAATGCCAGTTTTACACCTCGCTCAATATTGCTCTCCTTGACTTCAACGGGGAGTAAAATGGCACGGGGTGCAAAACCAGTGTTGAACCCGATCTGGTCAGTTTTCCGATGGTCGGGTTAGGTTAAAATTGCCCCGAGTCTTTGGCACATCTGGGGCCCGATATTACCAGGGCGGCGGGTTCGCGGCGGGAGGGCGATTGGGCGCGTGGGTAACGCGCGCGGTGAAATCAGTCTGCTCCGCGTGCAATCGCAGGCTGATTGGATCCACTTACCTCTTGTTCCGGGTTCCCCGCTGCTGAGCTGCGCAGCGGGCGGGCTGCGCATGCTCAGTAAGGTCTGTCAGCTGGAGGAGCTCTATTTAAAGGGGCAGTCCTCCACTGACTGATGCTGCAAGAAATAGGAAAAATTACAGCATGGAGCAGCCCAGTGGGAAGGCTGCTCCCAGGTTTATTGATGCCTCACTCCAGCTCTTATTGGATGGGGTGAGGAGGATGGGGAGGACAGAGATCTTCCCCCCGGCGGGCGGGAGGAAGCGGCCTGCCTCTGCCACCAAAGCCTGGCTCGAGGTGGCAGAGGAGGTCACCTGCACCACCAACATATCGCGCACCTGCATACAGAGCAGGAGGCGCTGCAATGACCGAAGTAGGTCAGCCAAAGTGAGTACACTTACTCATTTCCCTACACTCCGTCTGCCACATCACCGCCCCCACCCCACATCTCCTTCTGCACTGCCAACACTGCTCTGTCACATCACCCCTCACACCCACTCAAACCTCATCCTCATCTTATCTGCACTTACTCACCTCGCCAGTACTCATCCCGCCACTACCACTCAAGCCAATCCTCATACAATCTCATGGCTCTATCTCATACTCACCCTCTCGTGCATCTCTCTCACGGCCAGCCTCACTCAACCTGCCACTACCTGTGCTGCAGCCACAGGGCATGCATCACATATGTGCAGTAGGCAGCGTAAGGCAAACGTGTTGTGAGCATGAAGGGGATGCACAAGGGTGTTTGAGGGTTTGTCATGGTTTTTAACTTATATTTAATTTGTGATCAACTCACATCACATATTATATTGGCACCACTACTGCCACGTCTTTGCGAATCTTGTCTGGTTTGTGCAATAATGCCCTTTCCTGAGGATCACAATGAAGACCCACACCTGATGCCACCCATTGTGTCACTGCAGAGTGGGTGTAGGTGTATTTGCAGGGCTCTTTTGTGCAGACGACTGAGAGACGTCGGCGATGTCCCCGGTGGCACCCTGGAAGGATGCGGAGGAGAAGTTGTTGAGGGCAGTGGTGACTTTGACAGCGACAGGTAAGAAGATGGTGCTCGGACCAGCCGGGAGCAGCTCGGCATGAAGGAGGCTGCAGATGTCCACGACTACATGTCGAGTGACTCTGAGCCTCCATGTGCACTGCTGCTCAGAGAGGTCCAGGAAGCTGAGCCTCGGTCTGTGGACCCTGTGGCGAGGGTAGTGCCCTCTGCGACGCATCTCTCTCTGCCATTGCCCTCCCTCCTGCTGTGCAGGTGGATGTGTCACAGCACTGTGTTGTGGAGCTCCACGTGTCAGAGGTGGACGGCGTGGCCGGCGAGGCTGGTGATGCGGTTCGCCCTCCGAGGAGGTCATGACTGCAGCTACGGCGGCCCCCATCCGGAAGATGTACATCTGAGGGGGTCCGCAAGGTTGGTAAATGTGTCTGGACACCGGAGTAAGTGTGCAAGTTGGTGAATTTTATTGTTAGGAGGAGGGTGGTGGAGGCCAAACTTTGTCCAAAGTGACAGAGCGGCCTCCTGCAATGAGTGAGGGTCTCCCCCCCCCAACCTGTCAAATGGACCTTTGCAGCTGCCACAGGCTAATGGCTGCAACACGTCCATTTGAACTGGGAGTGTTATCCCCAGTACGGGAAACAGTCCCAGTTGTTTGTAAAATCCCACCCCTCCTAAAATATCTCGTTAATCAGGTCTGTAAACAACCTGAAATACCAAAATAATTAGCTTAAGTGGCACCCCGCTGGCTTTAATTGCCAGTGGGAGTCCCACATGCGGGGGCTGCGCGCGCATGTCAGCGCGTCTGTGGGAAACCCGGAAGTGGGCGGGTTGGAGCCGGGCTCCCGCCCCGCCCCGGGAATACCCGATTTTCGGAGCCCCCCCCCGCCAGGAACGCACCCGATTGCGGGTGCTAAAATAGAGCCCCTGGTCTCACCTCCGCTACCTCTACAGTGGGTCTTTCTCAAGACTGGAGAAGTAGGAAGTACCGACAGAGAATATCCCCACCACCTCTTTATAGGGAAAACCTGATTAAATAATCAAGATTTTTCAAGAAACATAATAGACTGGTACAAGGCTTAAATATTTACATCCAGAGCTAGTGTCACAAATTATCGTGAAGTCAACTGACAAAATTGATCCAGGCAGATTGATCACTGTGGTGAAGGATTCAAATTCCCAGGACAGAAGTTTAAAAATGAGCAAGTTCGGAATAAGAAAGGAAGTTAGGGGGAACATTATCACCCAAAGGTTGTGCAATAAGTTACCAGGAACGAACAGTGAAGCGGGCAGTATAAATTGGTTCAAGAGACAATTGGATGTGTTTTCTGACGAGAGAAGGAATTGAAGGATATGGTGACCAGGGGTTTAAGTGGGATTGAAATCTATTAAAAAGGGATTTTTGCAGAGCTAAGTAATTGTTGCAACAAAAGCATAAAGCCTTGTTAGGCCCAGTGGCCTTTTCCTGTTTCTAGAAATTCTTATATTCAAACAAACTTTTGAAGTGCTCCGGGCTTTTTGCAGAACTAAGTAATTGTTGCAAGAAAAGCTTAAAGCCCTGAGCAGAGGGCAGAAATATTAAGCTGGTATCATACATCAGACAACAAAACATCTCACGCCAAAAGATTCCCATAATGAGACGAATCCTTTCAGTCCCTGTACAGCCTCTCACACCAGACCTGAAAATCATCAGTTTGGTATCTCCAGGGCAGAAGCAGAATCTTGGGTCATTTATATTAAGATCACGTGCAAGTCATCATCATGGCCTTTAAGTTATCTCATTCATTGTGTCCTGACTGATTTAACCAAATCATTGAAAATTTCACGTTCCAATTATCAAAAACTTAAGTATTGCTTGCCAAAAAAATGTGTTAAAATGGGACAATTGGAGTTTTCAGGACTGAGATAGATAGATTTTTGTTAGGTAAGGGTATCAAGGGATACAGAGTTGAGGTGGATAAAAGGAGTTACAGATCAGCCATGATCTAATTGAATGGCGGAGCAGGCTCGAGGGGTTGAATGGCCTGCTCCTGTCCCTACGTTCTTATTTTTTGGGGGGTTTAATTTGCTCCCTAACTCTCCTTCTTGAGGTAGAGTTAAACTGCTGTCAGCTTCCTTTCAGTATCTCACCCGACTGGCTGTTTCTCATGTGTGAGCCCAGGCAACGAGTGTCGGCAAACGAATTTAAATGTGGGAGAGACGGTGAGGAACAGGAATCCTGGCTGATTTCCCCTGGAGGCGCTGAACCCAGGTGCAGCACCCCCTTACTAAAGTCAGCTAACTGAGTACAGACAACAACAAATACTTGCATTCATATAGCACCTTTAACGTCCCAAGGCGCTTCACAGGAACGATTATCAAACAAAATTTGACACCGAGCCACATAAGGAGCTTTTAGGACAGGTGACTAAAAGCTTGGTCAAAGAGGTAGGTTTTAAGGAACATCTTAAAGGAGCAGAGAGAGGTAGAGAGGAGGGATTGAAACCTGGGATCTGCCCAGCCTGAACAACTCAGGACCTCACCAGACAGTGTATAAATCCACTGAATTATCTGCACCAACAAAAGTACTTCTTAAACTGTGAAAGACTCAATCTCTTTTTTAAAAAAAAAAGCTATCCTAAAACCTATTATCAGGAGCCTTGCTGCAGTATTTAAAGATGTGGCTGGCTGTAATTTTCTTTATTAAGTCATAAAGTGCTTTACAAACTATTAAAATAAATTGGCCTTGAGTTGTATTTAGCCACAGATGTAGTCACGTAAGGTTTGCCGCATTTGTCTACTTTCGGAGCTGTTAGTGAGTGTTAGGGATATGGGCTACAGTATTGAGAGCCACCTGGGACCCAGTCACACCCACAGCATCACCGTGATAACTGCAAGCGTAAACAAATACCTTCATATTAGTATAGCTCAGCTATTAAACAAAGTTAGACAGTGTTTCTGTTCCTTTCGGCCAAAACAGGATAGTTGAGGGAACAATGCTTTCAGTGTAAAGTACGATGTGATATACCACTATATAAACACAAGTATGTCAGTGTTCAACCAACTCGAGCAGCCCTGATATTCTGGGTCTCCTCTTACACCAGGAACTATTGCAATGGCACAAAGTATAAGCAGGTACCTCCAAAGCACATGATGTACCAAGCCAGTAAAAGTATTTTTTGCTGGGGTCGGAATTCTCCGGGTCAGCTCCCAGACCTGTGCAGAGTTGTGGCCCCCATTAAAGTGAGTGGAACAGCTGCTGGATGTGAAGTTTGAAGCCAGATTTCATGCCTTCTTCTTTGGCCAAGAATGATAGTCCAGAGGGCAGTGAAGGGAATGGAGGAAGGAGGAAGGTTAAGAAGAAAAAGTAACAATCATAAAAGTATCCACAACTCAGTTTCACTTCCAAAGGCATTTTCGAGGGGGCGATTCACAGCTCTAGACTGTATTGAATTACAATAAGTTGTACTGTCTTTAAATCTGAAACCATCCAAACAAATTGGACTGATTCATCCAGAGTTGTTTTTTTTAAAAAATTGACACTGTTCCCATCTCTGAGCTACTGAGGTTCTGTTACACACTTGCGTGTGTAGACGAGATTTGGCAAGAATGTGTAAATAAACAGTGTGTGATTGACAATTTATAACGAAGGAAGCAATGCAATCCAGTCCAAATGAAGAGATCAGGTAGTGCTCGAATATCAGGCATTCATTTCCAGTAAACTTTCTTTCCTCCTAATTTTCTCACTCCTATCCTGAAGGTGTTAAACCTTGCTGGGGTAGCTTCCTGAGTCTTTGGCACCAAAACTCACTCCCTTCCCCCCCGCCCAGTGTCTCACTCAAGTGACCATTCTTCAGGCAGGAGTGAACCTATATGGTGAATGTTGCTAGGTGTGGGGAGCATCAAAGATGAGCCGTAGCCTGTTCTTAACGGATGTAGTCATATGATCTAGATTGCAACAGTGACTACACTTCAAAAGTACTTCATTGGCTTGTAAAACGCTTTGGGATGTCCTGAGGTCGTGACAGGCGCTATATAAATGCAAGTTCTTTCTTTCCTTTCTATGTAGTTTGCAGCTGGATGTTTTCGCTTTGTGTTCAGGAGCGGGAACCCTGGCACATTTTTCTCCTTCCAACCCCATGATGAGGTCATCTGATCAAGAACCAAATAGATACTGAAAGGCCTGGAGAACTGGACCCCAGCATGAGTCACTATCTGCAGGAGAGGAGGGGTGACAGTGAAAAAATTCAAAGGGGAAGAAGATATATACTTCCTGCTTATATTGTGGTGAGATTGTCTCTCTTAGGATTCCCCACAAACTTGCTGCCTGAAATAGGACTGTCCCCGTGTTAGTTCAAACTGACTCAAAATTCCATTTAACAGCCTAATGGTCTCACACAAGGTTAGTCCGCCCTGACAGCATAACACTGACACTGTTACAAACAGAACAAGCCAAGGTTAGGAAAAGCCACAGGAATACATTAAGTCTGCAGGAGAATAAAATCACTGAAGAATAGTTAGGTCCAGACTGGAGTCTGAATCAAACATTCTGAGTGCAGCGCATATCACCGCGTTCTGTCACGAAGGACCCCATGGCCCCCGCCACTCCCCTCCCGCCCAAAGCGGAAAATGGAAAGTGGAGGATAAGTGAGAGAAGCCACTTTTAGTTTTATGCACATGGTGCAGCAGCGAGCCAGGCACAGGAAAGAAGCCAAGAACAATCCAATCATCAAAAGATACAGTATGTAGTTTGATTCAACTCTATCCTTAAACTCCTCTGCCCAGCTGCATCTCTGCCCACCTTCAGAAAGCTCCTCAAAGCCTAGCTGTCCGACCACACGTTCAGTCACCTCCTCAACCTCCCCGCAATTCCTGCTTGGTGTCCGTCCCCTTGGTGAATAGCCTCGGATGTGTCACTACATTGAAGGCCCTATAGGATTGTAAGTTATGGTCCTGCTCAAGGGTTTATCTTGCAAAGGTTCTGCAGGATAATCGGAATGGTGGATAATAGTGTTGGGAATAATGGAGGTTCCAATTTACATATTGGGGGGTGGTGTGGGGAGGTTACACTATTGTACATTCCAATGGCAACCTTGCTATTCTTTCAGCTGATCTGAATCTAAATTTAGAACCTGTTGGGTATGGTGCTGTGTCCCACCTAACCTGTGTCGGACTGATTTTTAAGTTTACTTTCTCTTCTACATAACCTCTCCAACATTAACCTCTCATCCCTCCTATCCGGAAGATGTTTACACTTACTGGGGTATGGTGTGTGTTGCCCATCCTTTATGTTTGAGTGTGGATAAGACATGTCGACAGGCTATTCAACTGTGGGCATCATCGGGGCCAAATCCAATCCTATCCTTGCCGGACATCCACATGTGCACGGGGTCAACTGGCTAGAGGTCAGAGGCAGGAACCCTAGCTGATTCTGTTCATCTCTGTAGCCCGGGACGCTAAAGCTAACTCTACTCACTCCTCAGATTCCCTGGCTAAAATCGACTAACTCAGCACAGACCAGGGATCGAACCTGCGACCTTCCTGGCTCAGTAACACACCACATACTGCCTTGGTACACAGTGCCATCAGGGAGAGCGGAACACCTACATCTAAAGTTAACTCTGCAAATTCACTGTTCCCAGCCACGGTCAAAGGGACCAATAGGACTACAACACTGTCGTGCCGATTCTCCCACCCATGGTCCGTTTGATTGTGACTCCCTGTTGCCTGCTCGGGATCAGTCACTGATCCGGATACACTCCGGCCTGTCCATAACCATATATGTCCCGACCTACATTATGATCCTGCTCATAAACCAACAGTGGTTTCTTACTTCAGTTCAACCTGCTTGTCAGAGAGTTACAGAGTAGGGTGTGGAGATAAGTGACACTTTAAAGGTTCTAAAGGCTGGAAACCCAACTATAAGTCCACTGCTAACAATTACCAATGATGGATGCCTCATAAATTGCTCTTGGCTTTTTGTGCTCAATGATCATTTACTGCAATAAAAAGGAACAATAAAAACTGGCTTGTCATCATCCCTGGCTGAGCAGTTTTGGTATCTCTGGAGCTCCACAGTTGTCCCTTTATAGCTTTACACAGCAGCCAACGGTGGTCAAATTACACCAGATAGCTCAGGTCAAGTATTTCTATGACCCTTTCTTGCAACTATCAAATGCATCAGGTAGCACGAGTCCTTGTGAGTGTGTCAGCAAATGGAGTGGAGTAAAGCAAGTAGGCTGCATAATGAGGTATTAATGCAGGTCAGTGATACCGTGAAATTATCAAGTGATATCACATTTAATATGTGATCCTCCTCTTACATCCTGTAACCTTTCTCCAGCACAAGCTTTCCTATCTCGCTCTATTTATTGATACTGCTATGATCCGTGCTCCTCTAAAATTTCATCTCTTGCTACTCCTAAGCTCCAAATCTGCTGGCTACATGTTCTTCCCCCTGCCCGCACCCTAACTATGTTGAACTTAAAACTCTTCGTACTGTCTCATGCTCTTTCTCAGGACCCAACTCCTCATTTTCTTCAGTCCTCCCTTCTTTGACAATCTACAGAGCTTTAAAACCCAAGTTTGGGGCCAACACATCACTGCTGCTGTCTGAATCTATTCAATCTTGTTTCTGTCTGGTACTGTGAACTATGGCACTTCATAGAATGGATGAGCTTCAAACCAAACCAAACCCACTGTGAAATAATGCACAGTGGACTCCAGTATTCATTTTCCACACATTCTTTGTTGAAATTGTTTTCTAAGGGCATGAATCCTTGATCTGTACCCAATTTTCCCCTTTGGTACATAGGAGGCCTATGCCCACACCTCTGGTTATGTGGAAGGGCTACAGCCAGGCTTTGGGCTACATGGAGAGGCCTTGGCCAGGCCTCGAGCTACATGAAACACCTAGGCCCGGCCTTGGGTATGTTTAGCTGGGATTCTATTTTAGATACCCATGATGGGAAATAAATCTTTCTAAGAGGTGCATTAACCATTCAGTTAGTGTATCTCACACCAATATAGTCTCTGATGCATGAAAATAATTTTAAAAATTGGACTCATTAATACCATGTATTTCATTAGTTATGTTATTGATATAGTGTTTCTCCCCACATTATAAGAAGATTAATTGAATTACATTACCCTGAAAATATACATCCATTTTTTTTGATAGATCATTGGAGGAAAAAAGGAATCGTAATTTCTACCTTTAGTTTTAAATGCAAGGAATAGAACTCATTATCACACACAGTGTGAGTGACAGGCAGTGACAGAGTACAAATCTCTTCCAATCAGACTCCAGAATCCTGGCAAAAGTCTGAGAAATTTATTCAAAGCCTTTCAAACTGATATTATTCAATAGAGTGCATGCACAATCTAAAGCTGCAGGAGACAGATGGAAGGAGAAAGAGAGAGGGTGTGAGAGAGTCAATTTGCATTAACATAGTGCCTTTTTATGTCCTCAGGATGTCCAAAAGCGTTTTGCAGCCAATGAAGTACTTTTGAAGTGTAGTTACTGTTGTAATATAGGAAATGTGGCAGCCAATTAACACACAGCAAAATCTCCCAAATGAAAATGAGATGAAGGATTGGATAATCTGCTTTTGATATTGTTGGTTGAGGGAGGAACGTTGGATAGAAACAGAGGGTTCTTCAAATAGAGCCCTGAGATCTTTTACATCCACCTGAACAGGCAGATGGATCCTTGGTTTGATGTCTCATCCAAAATCCAGCATCTCCAACAATGAAACAATCCCTCAGTACTGCAGTGGAGTGTCAGCCCAGATTATATAATGTCGTCACAATGAAAGGTGAAAGAGACAGATGCTGATTTGAACTCGTTAAAGGATAATGTAGTAATTATATTTTCTTGTTCCTTATCTATCAATATTGGAATTCAAAGGTGCTGTGTTAGAGATTTTAGGAAGTCTCACTCACTGTATTGCCTGCTCCATTAAGGTCTCTTTGCAAGTTCCATCTCCTGCTCCCTTGAAGGCACTGATTCATGCTGGAGAACAGTTCCACAGGCACTGGTTGCTCTCTGGTACCTTGTCCAAATGTACAACTGTCAGGTTGGAGGTGAGATAGTGAGTGTTGTAAGGCTATTCTAAAAGAGAAGACATCACAATCAAGTGCAATTTTGTTTTCATCTGATGCCCACATGCAAGCATTTCCCAACAGAGGCCACGTGATAGCAATCGGCTGTGAGGACTCTGGCTGTTTTATACCCTTTCCTATTGTAGGGGGCACTGAGGCTAATTGTAGTGCCCTTATCACCAGCCCAGCTCAAACTGGCTAACAGCCCAGACCAGGAATCGAACCTGTGACCTTCCTGGTCTGTATGGTTTGATTCCAATCTGGGTAGTGCACTGATGAACTGAGCAATTGGGGTAAACATGTTTTTTTTTTGTATAATGTGAAATAAAATGTACACTGAGTTACTGATCTCAGCCCAAAGGTAGGAGTTAGTCCCCCATTGGGATAGGAAAACTGAATCAGTCACCCAAATCTACATTGGCAGATCCAAGAGTGAAATTGGGACAATCACAAATACCGAGGTGTCAGTCATGGCTCAGTGGTAGTGCTTTTTGCCTCTGAGTCAGAAGGTTTGTGAGTTCAATTCCCACTCCAGCGACTTGAGCACAGAATCGAGGCTGACACTTCAGTGCTGCACTGTCTGAAGGTGCTGATCGTCTTTCAGATACGATGTTAAACTGTCTGCCCTCTCCGGTTGGATGTAAAAAAATCCCATTGCACTATTTGAAGAAGAGCAGGGGAGTTCGCCCTGGTGTCCTGCCCAATATTTATCCCTGAAACAGATTATTACCTCATTGCTGTTTATGGGACCTTGCTATATGCTAATTGGCTGCCTCATTTCCTGCATTGCAACAGTGATTATATTTCAACAAGTACTTCATTGGCTGTAAAGTGCTTTGGGATGTCCTGAGTTTGTGAAACGGGCTATATAAATGCAAATCTTTCTTTCTTTTACTGGCACTGGAAACCAGTATATCCAAGGCATAAATTGGATTTGGGAATTGTTACAAGGCCCTACATAATTCAGACATGACTTGTAGCTCATGGGCACATTAGTGGGAAATTTGTTCCACTGCAAACATTCATGCTTAAATACCCAGAGGGATAAAGCTACCCTACAAGTTTATCCAGTGAATAGTTGAACTATATAAACAAAGAAGGTCCCAGGTTTGATTCCAGGCTTGTGTTGAGTTAGCTGGTGTCAATCAGAGCAGCAGTAGGGATGCTAAAATTGATGACAGTGCCCCTGGATTGGGAGGCAGTTGCTACTCCTGATTGCTGTCCAATGACTCCTGCTGGAAATGCACATTTGTCAGTGTTAAATGAGGACAGGGTCAAAATGGGCTGTGATGCTCCCCAGTGTTGAATAGCCTGCCAACACTTATTGAAAAATGGCCACTTGGGTGAGCTATTCAGAGGGCATTCGGTGCTGGTAAAAACATATCCCAGCAAGAGTTAGCATCTTCAGGAGACATAGGGAGAAAATTGATGAATTGGCCGAAAGCAGAGGGACAATCTCTGGTAAAGTGAATTAAATTTTCGGTCTCTTTCTTTGTTAAGTAGTGAGTGTATCTGAAACAAGTCAGTGTTGAGTCCTGTTCGATAATGATTTTCACAGTCTTTCTAATTTAAATGAATGGTGTGCAGGGGTGATTGGTCTTTCCACTCACTGAAACTCCCGAGAGCAGTGCTTTCCGCAGCCCAGAGCAGAATCACCTCTACTGGTTGGGATGCTACACTTCCATCTCTCTGAGGAAACCTACTTAGTAGTAGGAAAATTCAATTCTCAGAGAAAAAAATCAATTTGGTTCTTACAGGAATGATTCGATGGGTTAACAATAATTCAATAGCCTACAACACAATCAGTTTGACTTTACTCAAGACCATAAACACTTACTTCCTTCTCTCTGCAATTTTACTCCACCTCTTACGAAGTCATGCTCAGCTAAACTTCCACAGGAACCAGCTGCCTCTGATATCTCGGCTAAATGGATATTCGTTATGTGTGAGTCTGGAATAGCGAATGCCTGTGGCTACTGGGGACGAGGGTTTTAAAAAAATTAACTCTCAAGATGTGGGCATTTATTGCCCATCCCTAGTTGCCCTTCAGAAGTTGGTGATACAGCTGATTGGCTTGCTCGGCCACTTCGGAGGGCAGTTAAGAGTCAACCACATTGATAGGCCAGAGTGGGTAAGGACGGCAGGTTTGCTACCCTAAAAGACATTAGTGAATCAGTTGGGTTTTTAAGACAATCCAACAGTTTCACGGTCACTTCTACTGATAGAGAAAATTAAAAAGAACACACAACTTTTCTTAATGTTCTTTCGATTTTTCTCCCCAGTTGCTCGCAGCAGTGTCCAGGAGATTTTAATCTTTTATTCCTGGAGACTCCAGGTCAATCCTGGAGGGTTGGCAACCCAATATGAAAACCATACCACTGCCTCACAGGCAGCCTGAACTCTCAAGAGTAAAACGGTGGACTTGGTAGCAAGCAGCAACTGGAGGCAAAGATGGAAACCAGCCGCTGAGGTGCTGCCCCTGTATGTGGAGGAGGTTTGTACCACACCTCGTTTATATTACAGTCCAGCTTCCGAAGGCAGAGGGCTGTAGATGGTCCTGACTTGGAATAAGTGTTGGGCTTTCCTGACTCGAGTGATGCACACGGACAGAAATCGTACTGTGGACGGCACTTCATAACACAAGCAACGCTACAGTGTAACTTCCTCAACTGCATTCAGCGGTATCTTAATCTCCCTCCATTTGCTGAAATCATTAGGGTTGCCAACTCTGCCTGGAGGTTTTATCACATGGCCTCCCACTCAATCAAATAGCCTTTTTTCCCCCATCTTCGATATTTTTATAACTATTAAACAAAAGTGTTCAAAGAAAATGAAAAAATGCATCATTCTTTTAATTCACCCGTTGATTTTTCTCCCTAGTTTCCTGCGGCAGTATCCAGAAGATTAATCTTTGATTCCTGAAGAACTCCAGGACAATCCTGGAGGGTTGGCAACCCTTGTTTTGCTGCTGGCAAGAACACAAGTGCCCCATCAATAAACGCTCAGAAATCATTCACTTCCAGGCTGCCTGATGTCAATCACGGATTAATTAAACTGATAGCCCTGATAATGTAGGGAGCTGCATAGTGACCACAGCAGGTGCAAACATATTAAGCCATCACACGCTAAGAGCAGCAGATTGAGACGACAGTTTTAAGTGATGGAGAACAGGAGATGTGTACGGCTCCATATCAACCTGTGTGGCCGAACAGGACCAGCAGCAGCCAGAAGGCCTCAGTTGCCAGTGGCTAAGAGCGCAGCTGTTTCCTGCCTTGTTCTCCAATGCTAGACCCAGTCAGAGGCAGGCCTGTCCTGGCAGTGCGCAAATCCAGTCTTAAGTGGGACCCAGTGCACTGATAGGAAAATAAGGGAAGGAAAGCCTAAAAGTAGAAAATACATTACCCCGTAGGTCTCATATTTTACCAGGGTAGGGAGGCTGTGGGCCTGCTCCCAAGCCTGTCAGAAGTTGCCGCCCATATTGTAATCAATGGAAGCTGTCTGGAACAAGGCTCTTCCCCTTCAGTGACATCAGTAGGGCAGTCTGAAGGCTAGAAGAGCTGATTATTTTCTGTATTTGTTCATGTGATATGGGCAATGCTGGCAAGGGGGCACTTATTGTCCATCCCTCGTTGCTCTGAGAAGGTGATGGGCCTTGTCCTTTAGACCGCTGCAGTACATGTGGCGACGTTGCTCTGTAGCAATTGTTCTATTTTAACAACAGCAGAGGGCATCGGGATTCAATGAGGAATTGTGGGCTCGAGTCATGTGTGGAGCTGCTAGGGGTGGTGGACTCCCTACTCTGAAGTGAACCACTTGGGTTTTTGCAACAATTGGCAGCTTTAATGGTCATTTTTCTTCCCTGGTGCCAGCCCGCAATTTACCAGACTTATTGAATTCAATTTCCTAACATGGTGGGATTTGAACTCACAACCTCTGGGTTGCAAATCCAGTACCATAAACATTACATTACTGCAGCCAGTGGGGTACATGGGGTGTGGGGGTGGGGGCGGGAATGGCTAATGGCCCCATAATCACTTTGCTTGCAGCCGTGAAGCTTTGAGAGAGACTTTTGGGTTGGGTGCCAGATGTGCGCGATATCGGCAGTGCCCCACCCAAAGTGGCAGTCGGCAGGTCAGTGGGCGCCAAGCGGGCATTCCATTGCAACTCGCCGATCTATTCAGCAGCAAAATGCACAAAACCAGCCAGCAGGTACGGCCTTGTTGGGGCGGGGGGCGGGAGGGAGGAGGTGGCACGAAATGAGAACGGCCTGGCAGCCCCCAGAACCCTCAACTAACTCTTTTACCTCTGGGGACCAGTCGGCCAAATCTGGACTTTGAACCCCCCACCCCCCACACCAATCCTTTGACCTTAGTTCCACCCCTGCTGTACCCCGATATGGAGGGTGTTGTGTAGGTGCTGAATTCCTGCGAGGGTTTCTCCCGATCGCCCGCCGGAACTTTGGCGGGAGATTGGCGGAACCCCCGGAGGAATCGGTGTCAGCGGCCGTTCGCGCTGTTTCCCCTGGCGACGGTTCTGCCGAATCTCCCACTGAAACCACGACTGGAAATGTGACAGAAACCCCAGCTGAAGGTCTGGGCCATAGTAACAGAGCAGCGAAGTTACACGCAGACTTCCCTTCCCCTTTTTAAAATCGCCGGCCGTCCCCAAAACGCAGGTCTCGGGAGCGAACAGCAAATCGGCAGATTCACCAGGGGTGGCGAGCCACAAAGGCCTGTTGGCATTGGCCCCAACTGTGCAAGAATCGTGCTGAATGGGAGGGTGGCAGAGCCAGCACTGCCATGTAAAAGCAGCTTAAGCGAAGTCTAACATTTCAGGGGAAGTCCTTTGCAATAAAATGTAATTAATTTTACTATCAGTGCCATAGCAACGTTTGGAGACGCCCCTGTTCATGTCAATTTGATTAAAACCATTCTTAATAATGGGCGCAATGGCAGAAGTGCGGGTAGAGCTGAGGCAGAGAGCTGGGACACACGCCTACTAAACGCCCTCATGCAGCACAAGAGTGTCTGGATCGAAGAGACAGAATCTAGTGTTACAGTGCGCCCAGCCCAGGGAAAGTGGAGATGTACGGATGGGTTCTCGTGACCCTCAGAGCAGAGCAGCTGTCAAGGACAGCGATTGGCTTATCTTTCACGCTTAGCAGAGAGGCACAGTGAATTCTAAATTAGGAGCAATCAGGCTGCTGACAGCTTAACACCCTTGTCAGTCGATGGTAGCACAAACAGCCACTTTAAATGTATTGACTGCACTCAGGCTGTCCTCAGCTGTTGAGGGGAAAGCAGGGCGGGCTGATGGCACAGAAAATTACCCTGCAACAAAACACTTCCCATTTTCTACACTGAATCTCAGGGCCTACACAGTGGCTTCATTCAATTCAAAACATCCATCTCACCTTGGCCTTTGACAGACCTGTAATGAAGTGTGTTATGAAACATTTTGTTTCCTGTATTTTTCATTATTACTGTACGTTATCAAGGGAGCCCATTCTGGGAGACAAGTTGGACGTTGGGCTCACTGGTGGTAAGAAAATGAACACAGCAGGCACATGTTACAACAACAGTTTTAAAATACAAATGTGATCACAGTGCTGTGAATTTAAATATTATTGATTCATGATTGCACTCGCAGTTTTGCTACAACTTGTTTTGCAGGGGACTGGTGGTGAGGTTGGTCTTTCACCTCTGAGGCTTGGGGGGTTCAGCTGATAGAAAGTTTCCTGTGTGCATGGGTGGAAGGCAGGCGAACAATTTCGCTGAGACAGCGGAGGTTCTTGGCGTCGACCGTCCTCGCCTGCGCTATGTGGCTTCGTTCCAAGTGTCAGAGAGTTCCGCTGGATCGTTATCGGTCTGTTGTGGCCAGGCTCACTGAATTGACCCCGTTGCCACCTCCATTCAGGAGCAGGTCGGTGACCTCGATTCTGATCTTCAGGCTGACGGGAACTTTGTCTCCGAGACGGGCAATGTGACCAAAGATTGCCAGGAGACGATGATTAATAGAAAGATTAAAAAAAGGTCCTGCATTTATATAGCGCCTTTCATGACCTCCAGACGGCCCAAAGCCGTTTACAGCCAATTAAGTAGTTTTGAAGTGTTGTCACTGTTGTAGTGTAGGAAACACAACAACCAATTTGCACAGAGCGAGGTCCCACAAACAGCAATGTGATAATGACCAGTGTTTTAGTGATGTTGGTTGTGGGATAAATATTGGCCAGGACATCAGGGAAAACGCCTCTGCTCCTCTTCGAAATAGTGCCGTAGGATCTGTAACATCCACCAGAGAGGGCAGACGGGGCCTCGGTTTAACATCTCATCTGAAAGATGGCACCTCTGACAGTGCAGCGCTCCTTCAGTATTGCATTGGAGTATCAGCCTGGATTATGCGCTCAAGTCTTTATAGTGGGACTCGAACCCACGACCTTCTGACTCAGTGGCAAGAGTGCTACTGACTGGTGAATTCAATCTTCTCAAGTCCGATTCCTGCTGTTACGCCTGTGTTGGGTGTAAGGCTACTATGTGAAATGGGTTTGGGGCAGTTTCAATCCAATCCCTAGTCACCATAGGCCCACACCACAAACTGCCCCTGATTTAGCACGATATTGGCAATCTCACTCAGACAGACCACGGGATGGCTGCTGTGCGAAATAGAAAAATGTCAGGTGGGTGCTATAGTTGATATTATTCAGAGGCCGGGGCTGAAGCACATTGTTAGTAATTTATTTTGCATATAATCGTGCGATACCTAACCTGGGGTGTGTGTCACACTATTCCATTCCCTGGCACTAACATCCCCCACCTTGGTGAGCACAAAATTCACAATAAAGGTTTTTTTTTCCCCCTGTGCTTGTATTATTTTATGCACAATTTCCCTTTTGCAGGTAATTATTATTTAATTTTGATTATATGTTTTTTGTCCTGTCCCATTTTCCCTCCCTCCCTGTATCCTTGGGAATGCAATGAAATGGAGAATTGAATCCTACATTCTTCGCTGGCCTGTGCTGGCCCATGGTTGCACTCCTGGTACTGTGTTGCCTACAACCTCCTCTCCCTTTCTTCTGCTTGACATTTTTTTCCACAAAATGTTGCCCCTTCCTCTTCTTAAGGCCGTGACTCTTTCTGGGGATGAAGAAGGCCCCTTCAACCCAGTTACTTCTGGGTGCTGACGACCCATTAATACCTCACAAAATTGTCATTCCTTGAGGGTGTGACCCTAGGCATTGGGTGTTGCTAGACTATTCCACAACAGGGGCATCACGCTAAAAAGTCAATGATACAGAAGTTCCCTCTAGTAATTCAATTGGTAAATGTACCTCCCAATATTCAACTGCACCAAACAGGCCAGAAATGTCTCCGGTTCAATTCTCAGTCTGTAATGAGTTGGCTGATTTCAGTTGGGGCAGCAGTTAAGAGTTACAATTGGCCTCAGTACCTCCAAACAAGGGAGGGTAAACATATCAACCAGGGCTCCTGCTCCTGTTCACGGCCCAGTGACTCATAACGGAAAGCGCGCGTGCGTGGATGTTGGACGAGAACAAGACCAAAAAGACTAGGCCCAATTTTAATTCGCTTCGCCTGGTGTAACCAGGGTGACAGCAGCCCGAGAATGGCGTCAGGTCACTTACTTACCCTTGTACACTGGCGTCGACTGCCATCTTCTTGGGTAGGGTCCTGGGACGGGCGGGCGGAGTGCTCACCTGTTTCAGGTGAGAGGTCACTTGTAATATGCAAATCGGGGTCCTACGAAGGACCTAGGACCCTGATTCCAATTTTGAGGTACAAATGGGCAGAGCGTGCACTGCACACACTTTACCCACTTACACCAGCGGTCCTTATAGGGAACACTAGAGGTCGCTCAAATATGGCTCAGGCTGGGATCAGGAGGAACCCACTCCCGGCCCATCCGAGGCCCCCTGTCCCCAAAATGCCCCCAAGCCCACGGCATCGACTGTCGGTCGACTTCCCGCCCTCCCACAACCCGCACGCTGCCGCAGGGATCCTACTCGGTGCCCGCAAATCGGAGGAAAATGAGGCTGTGGGCCTCAAAATAGCTCGGGCCTCACGCAAGCAACAACAGGCGGGCAGAGGGTGCACTCTGCTCATTCACCCCCACCCCCCCATTATCCCCCTGAAGTTAAAATCGATCTTAATTTAATATTCACAAAGGCATTTACAATCTCACTGCTTAAAGCAGGCAGACCAATTCTTTCCCCAGCTGTTAATCGAAGTGCTTCTACTTTGACAGCGCCATTAAATCTTTCAGTCGCTGTAGGGTTGTTTTGTTATGCAGGCGTTCTATGTAATTGAAACTAGCACTCCTTTCCTTCTTGCTCACTGTCTGCCCAGCATCAGTAAGCCTTCAAAACAGCACAGGTTTCAAAGATAGAACACAGACGCACACAGTGTCCTAAAAAAAAAACAGCTCTCAAAATGAGGACAGTTTATTTGCTGGTCTGCATTCAGCTCAGGCGAGACGTCAAGGTCCAAGAAAGGTGGCAAGTGAAATGAGTCTTTTGTAGCTTCAATTCCTATCTGTGCGTTGAGTTTATAAAATCCAAAGCTGCCTCGGACTTGCAGTAACCAGCAGTGATATCACAATTTCACTCCAAGGCACAATAGCAGGGTGTGAGCAGAATGGAAACATCATACTGATTTTCATTTTTTTTTAGGTGAGGAGAGAGGGGTTTAGGAAGACAGGACAGTGCAGCAGAGCTCGTACATTAAAATATACTTATCAGGGTGAAATCATATCGTGCAATATTACAAATAAACATGTTAACATATTCATATCAAATTCCTTTGTCTGCCATTTTAACAAAAGCAATGACCTATTTCTTTTACTATTAAAAATTACTATTACTAATCATAGAATCGTACAGCACAGACGGAGGTTATTCAGCCCATTGTGCCTGTGCTGGCTCTTTGAAAGAGCTACCCAATTAGTCCCACTCCCCTGCTCTTTCCCCATAGCCCTGCCAAATTTTTCCTTCCCAAGTATATATCCAAGTCCCTTTTGAAAGTTATCATTGAATCTGCTTCCCCTACCCATTCAGACAGTGCCTTCCAGATCAAAGCAACTCGTTGCTCAAAAGAAATTCTCCTCATCTCCCCTCTGGTACTTTTGCCAATTATCTTAAATCTGTGTCCTCTGGTTACCGATCCTCCTTCAAGTGGAAACAATTTCTCCCTATATACTCCATCACAACCCTTCATAATTTTGAACACCTCTATTAAATCTCCCCCTTAATATCTCTGCTGTAAGGAGAACAACCCCAGTTTCTCCAGTCTCTCCACATAACTGAAGTTCCTCATCCCTGTACCATTCTATACTAAATGCTATACTAAATACTACTAATATCATGCAACATGATTTCAACTTCTTAGGCTAAGATTGTTCTGCAGGGATTGCGTTCGAGGCCAGCACCAATTGAGAGGATATGAATGTTGCAGACCTAAATTATTCTGTCAAAGGCAAATGGAACTTTGCTCACCAGCATCTAAATACTGGTTTAATTTTCATTTTATATGGTATTGTAGGGCCAGCATAATTTTCTGCCTTCAGGTAAAGAGGGCTAAGAAAAGAAACACTGAAAGGTGCAGGAGAGAAGAATGGACCAAAAGGAAACTACCTTCACCACAAGGTCATAAAATACGTTTGGATGAAGAAGGCCTTTCAATCCATTTGGTCTCATCCTTCCAGAATACCAACCCATCCATCCCCCTATTAGTTGTCCCTGAAATGAGTCTGGTCTCCTGTCCTTAATTGCTCTCCCTGCTACCAGCTCCAGCTGTTGATCACTCTCTGGCATTTGTGCTAAATTTGCCCTGAATCACCCTGAACTTGTGCAGTCTTGACCTTTTGCCTTGGTCCATATGAAAGTATTGTGCCTTGCTTATCCTGTTTTTTTTACATCAGTGCAATACTGAGGGAGTGCTGCACTGTCAGAGTTTCCATCTTTCAGGTGCGATGTTAAACTGAGGCCCTGTCTGCCTTCTCAGGTGGATGTAAAAGATTCCATGGCACTATTTCAAAGAAGAGCAGGGGAGTTCTCCCCGGTGTCCTTGCCAATATTTATTTCTCAATCAACATCATTAAAAAAACAGATTATCTGGTCATTATCATATTGCTGTTCATGGTACCTTGTTTTGTGCAAATTGACTGCTTTGTTTCCTACATTACAACAGTGATTACACTTCAAAAGTATTTCATTGGCTGTAAATCGCTTTGGGACATCCTGTGATTGTAAAAGGTGCAAGTCCTTTCTTCTAAAGTCTTCCCTGAGACATTTCCTTTTATGGCTGAAGAACCCTAGCTCATTTAGTCATTTCTCATTGTTCGCCCCACTAGTTTACACCATCAAGCTTCTGATGTATCATTTTTGCCTTTGTGTTATAGACTCTCCCCAACTTAATTAATATCGTGAAGGTGGTGAAGAATCTCCAAGACAGATAACCCATTAGAAATGACTGACCTTCACGTCTAACATTGAAAGGTTTTCAAGAACATCATTGGCATTGACTCGGCTGAAAAGATTGCTTTTGTCAAATTTTGACAAATCTGTTGTCAATCACCCATCTGTGATCTGCTAGGATACTGACAATTGTCTGACTTAGGGTACGTCAGGAGAATAGGCATGAGGCAAACACAAAGGAGGATGCTTTGCAATGATTTGAAGAAAAAGACCTAGTTCCTTCTTTCAAATCAGCCAAGGATGTGATTGATAGATCTGCTGACAGAGACCTCTATCATTCGAAGATAAGCGAGTCATACTGTTACTTTTCAGATCAAGAGGAGAGATGTACTGCCCACATTCATGTCTATCACATAACTGTGGCTTCAAGGAAGAGAAGGATTTTTAAACAGTTCCAAGATATCTAGCTCTGTCCTGTCACTCAGCTATTCAGCCTGCCATTATTTCAGCCATACAGACTATCATTCTGAATATAGGGATCAGACACCACTCATTGTCCTGGTGTAGTGAGCCAGTCTAATTATTTATTGTGCCGCACTGGTAGTTAAAATACAAGTCGGAGCGATGATTTGAAACAGCCATGGTCAAACTAATGGGACATCGCAAGCTGAGCATTTCATCATTTCACTGTCCTAGTATCGACAAGCGCCATGCTCAGGAGTGCCATAAATCATTGTGCCATAGGTTGGTGAGGCCTGTGATTCTCCACATGATAAACTCCCATTTCAATCGTACACCCTCTGACACCAGATTACTTGTTGTTCCTACAAAAAGAGTGAGGGACGATTGAAATCAGGAGCTCATTGCAGGCAATTTTGACTTTGTGCGAGAATTAAAAAGGGCGATTGCGAATCCGTGACCCGTTTTCCATCTCTCCCGATTTTGATTTCCATCGACTTCAATGGGAATAAAAATTGGAAGAGATGTAAAATGGGCTGCCAATTCGCTGTCACTCGTTTTACACTACCGCACAGTCAAAATGAACCCCGCTGTGTGGAGAATTGCACCACCATCGTTCTGCTCAAATATCAGAGCCATTGTTGCAAAAGTGTCTTGGCCCTGTGAAAACCTCTCCCAAAACCACTTCACCTTGCTATGTCACTCTCCCTGTCTTTAAAAGCCCCCCTAAATTTGTTTTTCTTCTTTGGCTGTGACTTTGACCCCCTTCCCAATGCCCACCCCCTGCTTAGATATATTCCCTTCTCTATTACATTGAGTTACATTGAGTCTACAACACAGAAACAGGCCACTCGGCCCAACTGGTCTATGCCAGCATTTATGCTCCTCCCTCTTACTTGAGCACATAATCCAGGCTAACTCACCATTGTTGTACTTAGGGAGTGCTGCACTGTCGGAGCCTCCTCCCTTCCTACTTCATCTACCCCTATCAGCCTGCTCTTCTAATCCTTTCTCCCTCGTGTGCTTATCTAGCTTCCCCTTAAATGCATCTATGCTATTTGCCTCAACTACTCCTTGTGGTAGCACGTTCCATATTCTTCCCACTCTTTGGGTGAAGAAGTTTTTCCTGAATTCTCTATTGGATTTATTAGTGACTTTCTTATATTTATGACCTCTAGTTTTGGACTCCCCCACAAGTGGAAACATTTTCTCTACGTCTACCCTATCAAACCCTTTCATTATCTTAAAGACCTCTATCAGGTCACCCCTCAGCCTTCTTTTTTCTAGAAAAAAAGAGCCCCAGCCTGTTCAGTCTTTCCTGATAAGGATATCCTCCCAGTTCTGGTATCATCCTTGTGAATCTTTTTTGCACCTTCTCGAATGCCTCTATATCCTTTTCTATAATATGGAGACCAGAATTGTGCACAATACTCCAAGTGTGGTCCAACCAAGGTTCTATACAAGTTTAACATAACTTATCTGATTTTCAATTCTATCCCTCTAGAAATGAACCCCAGTGCTTGGTTTGCCTTTTTTATGGCCTTATTAACCTGCGTCGCTACTTTTAGTGATTTGTGTATCTGTACCCCGAGATCCCTTTGCTCCTGTACCTCATTTAGACTCTTATTATCCAAGCAATATGTAGCCTCCTTATTCTTCCTACCAAAATGCACATTATGTTCCTTTTCCCTCCATGTTAATTGCGTGTTCCTTGTATGTGAGGAGTACTGCACAGATGCAAATTGTTATATGTCACCGTGGGGTGTTACCAAGTAGAGGCCAGACACTTCCCCACAGGAAGAGGAAGAAACGAACCACACAGTAGTTCAGCACAGAGCACGCAGCAGGCAGCCTGATTTCCAAGTTTTGGGCTGTTCCTGATTAGCTGTCAGGTCAGCTCTAAGTTGTGACTCCTGTTGTATTCGATCGAGTTGGTCTTGGATGGATGGGCTACTCCTGCTAAGTGCCATTAGGAAGCGGCCTAGCAGGGTGGGAGACTCGACCCAGTGGATCAGCCAGAAAATTCTCATTTAAAGATAAAGTCAAAATAGTATCAACAGCATGTATTTTTTCAGTATAAAATTCGATCAAGAAGTACTGCCCCTAGATTCCCCTCCCATTTAAATAGTTGTATTTTACGAGGGCCCTTTCACTTGCTGTAGGGAAAGCTGGGATAATCCTGTCTCCTATGTGTTAGCCTTGGCTCAGTGGGTAGCACTCTTGCCTTCTGTGTCTGAAGGTTGTGGGTTCAAGTCCCACTCCACCCGAGAGGGCAGCTGGGGCCTTGGTTTAACGTCTCGTCCGAAAGATAGCACCTCCGACAATGCAGCACTCCCTCAGTTCGATGCTTGGAGTATGTGCTCAAGTCTCAGGAGTGGGATTTAAACCCACGACCTCCTGCCTCAGAGGCAAGAGTACTACTGATGCCTGGGCAGGCAAGGCAATCAGCTTGAAAGGACTTTGAATGTGGATGATAGTCTATTCCCACACAGATCCCTGGTTGTCTAGGAAGCAATGTCCAGCAGCCAGTGGAGGAAGAGGCATGGATCAGTCAGTTATGCCTCAGGATGTCACCAAAAGGAAACACTGGAGTTATTAACATCAGTAGTTCATGCTCAAGACACTTGAAATAAACCGATTCCACTTTATTTCCGAGTTTTCTTCGGAGAAGGGGCATGTTAATGCAGTCTAACAAGGGGCTGATGGACATTTATAGTCGTGGAAGCATTTGAAGTTTGTAGTGGAGGGTGTTCATTGGCTGCCAGAGGGCACCATCGCTAAATGAGGCCTCATATCCCAGCTTCTGGATAAAATTGGAAAGATAATCAGTTCACTGAATCTCAATTTGTCCTGCAATAAAATTCTAATGGCTAGACTAACATTTGAAATGCAGGGTATGATTGGAGAGATAGTGCTGTCAGATTGGGCAGGAATTCCAAAAAACCACAGATTGGCATCATAATTCAGAGTCAGAGAGAAACTGCTGGTCATGCCTACTGCCTCCCTACCCCTTATCTGCAGTGGAAGACTAAATGCTTTTCAGATAAGATCAGCACTTTCTTGCACTTGAGTAGAATAATTCTGGCATAATTGCTAACAGATTTGGGGGCAGCGTTAAGCAAAGTGGAAGTGTAGTTTTAATGCATTCTCTCCACTCCATGGTGACTGCACTTGTATAGAACATCCAATTGGTGCAGACTGAGCTGGCCCCCGTTGGCTTGCAAATATGCTACTAAAATTGGCCCAGCATAGCTGGGTTAGGAGGAGAAAATCAGGCAAGGCTCCCACTCCTGATCGTTATCCAGTGACCCACTCACTGGAAAGTACAAGTGTGAGGACAGGATCAGGATTGGCTGTCGTGCATTGCATGCTGAATAACATATTGGAACTCACTACCCATGCTCATAAATACAAAATGACCACTTGGGTGAGGTAACTGTGGAGCCATACTACAATTACTACTACTGCTACTGCTTCAACGGCTAATATTACTACTACCACTAATATCACTACTAACACTGTTACTACTACTACTAATACTATTACTACCACTACTACTACCACTACTGCTACTATTACTATTACTACTGCTACCACTACTAACACTACTGCTACTACTACCACTACTAACACTAATGCGACTGCTACCACTACTAATGCTACTGCAACTACTACTATGACTAACACTACTACCACTACGAACACAACTGCTACTACTGCTACCACTACTAACACTACTGCTACTACTACCACTACTAACACAACTGCTACTATTACTACTGCTACCACTACTAACACTACTGCTACTACTACCACTACTAACACAACTGCTACTATTACTACTGCTACCACTACTAACACTACTGCTACTACTACCACTACTAACACAACTGCTACTATTACTACTGCTACCACTACTAACACTACTGCTACTACTACCACTACTAACACAACTGCTACTATTACTACGGCTACCACTACTAACACTACTACTGCTACCATTATTATTACTACTACTACCACTAACTAACAAAAACAACATGTATTTATAGAGTGCTTTTGATGTAGAGAAACATCCCAAAGCACTTCACAGAGAGTAATCAGAAAAAAAAGAAAAGAGCACCTTCAGGCAAGAGGGGGAGAAAAGGAGAGACAGTTGGGAAAAAATGTTTAAAAACTCTTAAAACAGAATATCTAGAACGCGGTCAAGTGACTTGGCAAAGTGCGACAAAGTTTACACTTGCTGCGTGTAGCTTGATTAGTTGCCTGAGTAACACGATTTTGCCAAAATAGTCCCGGACATACCAACATCTGAGCAAAAATTACCGATAACAAATCCTGTGCCTTACAAATAAATATCATCTGAGCAATCCAAATATCACTTCTAAGGGTAGGAATGACTGTCGGTGATGTTATTGTACAAACACATGATGCCCTCGCATTAAACTCCCCTCTCTGCTATTTTGATGGAAGCACTAGCCCATTCATTTTAAACTGGCTTAACAACCATTAAAATAGCGGAGGGAGGAATTTGATAGGCGTACGTTAAGCGTCTGTACAATAACATCATTGAGAATCATTCCTGTATAGTGCGGGGTATATTTTCTGGAGCTTGTGTCTGGCCAGATGGATTGTAATGGTCTTTTTAGGCCCTGTACATTGTTACGTAATCTTTTAGCAAAGAAAAAAAAGACTGTGAAACAAAGAGGTTGGAAATGTACAGCAATTATCCACACTCTGACTAAAAGCACTACAGAGTAATGCATTAACGACAAAGCATAGAGCTGAGAAGTAGTTAGCATGCATCCACAGCCTCTCTTATCCATATCTGTAATGGAACATTGGATATATTGCAGATAAAATCATGAGCATGTATTGTGGTTTGGTAAAATAATGCTCACATTAACACTAACGTAATTTTGGATCACAGAAAGATAAAGTTCAGCAACTTAGCTGCCGTGTTTTAATCTACTTTTATTTGCTATTCAGCAGCATTAAAACACTTTAGGTTACCATGACATTTCCAAGATTCCTAGATTACATATCTGCACATAATCACTAAAGAAACCCTGACAGAAATGGATAATATTTAGGCTGATTCTCTAGCTACAGAGCCGAGTGATTTATCAATGCCACACTGAAAGAAACCAAGGTGCAAAGATCCCTTTATTCAAACGTGATATTTATGACCATTCAGAGCTGAAGTCTGAGTAGCTCCATAATGGTTCACTGCCCACTGTGGAACTGAACTAGACAGAGTGGAAGGTCCCAGATTTGATTGCTTCCTCTGTGCTGTGTTAGTTGATCTCAGCTTAGGCAACAGGTGTGGGTGAAATTGGCCATGGGCAGGGATGCAAAAACAGGTGGTATCGCATGGGTTACCCGTTATACACCTGCCCGATATTCCATTGACTTCAATAGGACTGAATATCAAGCGGGCAGTGTAACAGGTGTCCAATGTGATACCACTTGCTTAGCACCATCGCCGAAGACGGATTTCTACTCCAGTAAGTCTCAGCCAGCAAAGGGTATAAATCAGCCAAGGTTCCCCTTCATGATGGTTGTCCATTAACCCCGGTGGAAAGCAAACATGAATGAGGATAGCATTGGGCTTAGTTGGGTTGCTTCTCCAGGTTCGCATTTGATGGATGCACACTTGGGGTGAGGTAAGGGGAGGGCATCCATCACCTGTGGACATGTATCTCAGCAAGAAGTCAGCACCTTTAGGAGATAGGGGGAATAAATGTAGAGGGAAAAACCCTGAAGATTGTCCATAGAAAGAAAGTTCCTTCTATAGTTTGGATACTTTGATTCAGGCAAGTAGACATTGGCTCACTAAGCTTGTCAAAACACTCTAAGGTAAATCTTACAAATCTATGCACCTGAATTCCTGATATTTGCTCCAACTGGGAAAAGTGCCCCACCAGGAGCACAGATGTGTTAAAGGGGCCCTGCTGTGTCCACATTTGCATTGCCTGATTAGTCATCCCAGGACAAAGACCCGCACACAATCCAGTTGTGATACTGATCCACAGAATTCTGGTAGATCAGATCATTTCCCATTCATAGAACCATAGAAAAGATACAGCACAGAAGGTGTCCATTCGGCCCATTGTGTCCGCGCTAGCTCGAAGAACAACCAGGTGCCCATTCTAATCCCACCTTCCAGCATCGGGTCCGTAGCCCTGCAGCTTACAGCACTTTAGGTGAAGGTCCAGGTACTTTTTAAAAGAGTTGAGGGTCCCTGCCTCTACCACCAATTCGGGCAGCCAATTCCATACACCCACCACTCTCTGGGTAAAAAAGATTTTCCTCATGTCCCCTCTAATCCTTCCGCCAATCAGCTTAAATCTATGCCCTCTAGTTCTTGAACTCTCCGCTGGGGGAAACAGATATTTCCTGTCTACGCTATCTGGGCCCCTCATAATTTTGTACACCTCAATCACGACTCCCCTCAGCCTCCTCTGCTCCAAGGAAAACAACCCCAGCCTATCCAATCTCTCCTCGTAGCTGCAATTTTCAAGCCCTGGCAACATTCTTGTAAATCTTCTCTGCACTCTCTCCAGAGCAATTACATCCTTCCTGTATTCCTGTAATGTGGTGACCAGAACTGTGCACAATACTCCAGCTGTGGCCTTACCAGCGTTTTATACAGTTCCATCATTACATCCTTGCTTTTGTATTCTATACCTCGGCTAATAATGGAGAGCATTCCGTATGCCTTCTTCAAAACCTTACCTACCTGTACTGCCACCTTCAGGGACCTGTGCACATGCACTCCAAGGTCTCTCACTTCCTCCACCCCTCTCAATATATTCCCATTTACTGCGTATTCTCTTTTACTGTTTGCCCTTCCTAAGTACATTACCTCACACTTCTCCGGGTTGAACTCCATTTGCCACTTTTCTGCCCACCCATTGATATCTTCTTAGAATCTACAGCTATCCTCTTCACTATCAACTACACAGCCAATTTTTGTGTTGTCTGCAAATTTGCCAATAATGCCCCCTACATTCAAGTCCAAATCATTAATATATACCACAAACAGCAAGGGACCCAACACTGAGCCCTGTGGCACATCACTGGAAACGGATTTCCATTTGCAAAGACATCCATTGACTTTTACCCTTTGTTTCCTGTTACTGAGCCAATTTTGGATCCAATTCACCACATTTCCCTGTATCCCATGGGCTTTTACCTTTCTGACCAGTCTGCCATGTGGGACCTTGTCAAATGCCTTACTAAAATCCATGTAGACAACATTCACTGCATTACCCTCATCAATCCTCCTTGTCACTTCCTCAAGGAATTCAATCAGATTTGTAAGGCTTGACCTTCCCTGAACAAATCCATGCTGACTATCCCTGATTATGATGTGGAGATGCCGGTGATGGACTGGGGCTGACAAATGTAAGGAATCTTACAACACCAGGTTATAGTCCAACAGTTTTATTTGAAAATCACAAGCTTTCGGAGGCCTTCTCCTTCGTCAGGTGACTGTTGGACTATAACCTGGTGTTGTAAGATTCCTTACATTTATCCCTGATTAAACCATGCCTTTCCAAGTGACAGTTTATCCTATCTCTTAGTATTGATTCTAATAGTTTGCCCACCACCGAGATAAGACTGACCGGCCTATAGTTGTCCAGCCTTTCCCTCGTACCCTTTTTAAACAATGGTACTATGTTTGCAGTCTTCCAGTCCTCCGGTACCTCCCCTGTATCTAGTGAGGATTGGAAAATGATCCTCAGTGCATCCGTTATTTCCTCCCTGGCTTCCTTCAATAGCCTAGGAAACAATCCATCTGGCTCCCGTGACTTATTAACTTACAAGGAGTCCAGTCCCTCTAGTACTTCGTCTCTCGTTATGTTTACCTTATTCAATATTTCACACCTCTCCTCTTTAACTACTACGTCCGGATCATCCCTTTCCTTTGTGAATACAGAGACAAAATATTCATTTAAAACCCTACCCACATCCTCTGCTTCTACACACAAGTTACCCTCATCATCCCTGATAGGTCGCACCTTTTCCTTAGCTATCCTCTTGTTCTTAATATCCTGATAAAACATCTTTGGGTTTCCTTTAATCTTACTAGCTAATATTTTTTCATGCCCTCTCTTTGCTTTCCTTATTTCCTTTATTATGTCATCTCTGTACTTTCTATACTCCTCTAGGCTTTCTGCAGTATTTAGTTTTCTGTGGCAGTCACAAGCTTTCTTTTTCTGCTTTATCTTGCCCTGTATACTTCTAGACAAACAGGGGGCTCTAAATTTGGCAGTGCCCCCCTTTTTCTTTGAGGGGACTCACTCCCACTACATTAAACAGTACATTCACTCCCACTACATTAAATTCTGGATTCAACCATCACATTTAAATGCAAACACCTGCAATTTCCGCAGAGGCTCCCAATCTCCCCGCTGTTTACACATTTTCTGCAGGTTTTCTGCCGATCTTCTGCCGAAGTTAATTTGGAAGATCAAAAACTCAGCAGAAATTCTACTCCATCGAGGCGTCTTTCCGAACTATTTAATTTTTTTTTACTGCATGGTGTACTGTATATAATTAGTCCAGTTTAGACGAGAGAGAGAGGTACAAATTTTAGCCTTGATGTGTTTGTGTAAATTGTATCATCTTCTCTTGTTCTTCCTCACACTGGACTACTGACAGTGATTAAATGGTTCGTAGTGCTGCGATTTACAAAGTAGCTATTTTTGGCAACAGTTTGAAGGAACACTGATCTAAGCATAATCCTGATTCAGCCAAAACACTACTTGGCAAAGTTGTCCTGTGTTTCTCAGGATTCAGAATCATGTTTGTGCAGGCTCAGAGGGAAAGAGGAATTCAGATTCATGAGAGCTTTGGACCTGGATTTAGACCTCCCTATGAAACTCAAAATTCATCCTACTCTCTTATATGGGAGAGCTCTTCTAGCATCCCTCTTATACTCTTGGACAAGGTACAATTCCTTCCCTCTCATAATCCAGAGGATTTTAGAACTTAAGCTTGACATTACCTTATCTCCTGATGCAACTCATGTTCTCCCTTACTGATTGTGTCTTGCTCTGGTCGCCTCGGCTCTTCACCTAAAGGGCTCAAACTGGCCCCAAGTATTTTTACTCTGTTTTTTTGCTTTCCCCAGGAGTCAGCATTCCTAACGGTAGTTCACAAGGTTGCACTGTCTCAGGGTCAGGGTGAGTAATATGTGCCTGATGGTCTTTTCACACCCCTATATGAGTATGTATGTTTGCATAGGATATAAAGTACAAATGGGAGGTGGGGGCAAGACTCCTTGGGAGTAAAGTTAACCTTTGGCGATAGTGTAAAATGACTGTCCGTTATACATCTCTCCCGATTTTCGTTTCCATTAATTTCATGGAAAGGAACATCGGGAAAGATGTATAACAGGCGGCCGATCTGATATCACCTGTTGTACACTATTTCCCAAAGTTAAAATTACCCCGCTCTTTAGTGAAACAGAGTTGACACTGTACTGGGTAATACAAACAATATTTTGCCTTTTGTGCATTCTTAAAATACTCAAAACGTTTGGTTGAGCAGAAAGAGCTTTTACTGTCCTCTGATAATGAGGTTTAGACTCTGCCACTGTGAGGGTTGGACATTAGGTGAGCATCAAAGTGGAGACACCTTAAGATCCTCAATGCTTGAGTTTGGGAAGTTTTCAATGGCAGGAAACAAACAGTTCCTAGGTTCCTGTTGTTCTAAGTCTGCTCTCAAATGCAGATGAATAGAACCTCTAAAGTTAAATATCCACGCACTAGAATCATGAGGGTAAGTTCATTCTAAGCTTCTTCAGCTGTTCCACAGTTGTAGCCCATTAGTTCTGCATGATTGTGGAACACAGTGACTTCACATTGAAGCTGCCCAGGAGCTGGGCTTAATCACTATCAGTCCCATGAAACCTGTGCAGAATCCCAGAGATCAAGCTTCCCACACTGCTTTCCCTGCTCCAAACTCTCTCCCAGAGTGTCATCACCTGCAACTCTGCTCTGGAATGCAAGGGTTCCAACACTTGCTGGTTGAGCCTTGCTCAATCATTCAATGGTCTTTGGGCCGAGTGACTCGTTACTGCAAGTACCCACAATTTTTCCTGTTCGTCAGAAGCCACCAGGATGCCATTAATGAGCCACCTGGGGATAGATTTTGACTTTGACCTTTCCTGAAGTGAAGAGGCCTCTTGTGATCTTGAGGCTCCGGCCTTATTTGAACTCGCCAGGCGAGCTGCAGGGTGCCAAGCATGCGTGCTGCATTGAGGAGAAGAGCAGAGAGAAAAGGAGAAATGAATTCTTCTTCTGAGGAATTCACCTTATTGAGATTTAAGCAGAGTATAATGGAGACTGTCTTAGGACCTGGGAAGAGGGTTGATGTAGTGAAAAATATTTAATAACGAGTCTTCATCCTAAATAGGGCTAACGCCAAAAATGTATACACCATGAGGGTTGTGAGCTTAAGTTGTTTGAGTGGGAAAAGGACTTGAATGTTATAGTACACGAATCTCTGAAGGTCCACAACCAGTGCGACAAGCTGTAGTAAAAGCAAATAGAGTGCTAGGGTGTATCGCCAGGACGATCAAATATAAAACAAAAAGTACTACGCTCTCCTTGTATAAGACCTTGGTTAGGCCTCCTCTAAAACATTGCATCCTGTTTGGTTCCCTCATATTGGATAATATAGAGGCCCTGGAAAAGGTTGAGTGGAGGGTTGCTAGATTGGCATCTAGTTTAAAGGGCCTTAGTTACCACGATAAGCTTAGAGATCTGGGGATTTTTACGTAATCTAGGTTGGTATCCAGTGCGATGCTGAGGGAGTGCTGCATCGTTGGAAGTGCTGTCTCTCGGACGAGACATTAAACCGAGGAACTGTCTGCCTGTTTAGGTGAGGTTAAAGATCCCATGCAACTCATCGAAGAAGAGTGGAGATGTTCTCCCAGCGTCCTGGCCAGCGTTTACCCCTCAGCCAACACCAGCAAAAACAGATTGACCGGCCATTCATGTTTCTGGCTGCTGCGTTTGTTTATGTAATAAGAGTGACTACATTGCAAAAGTGACTCATCGGCTGTGAAACACTTTGGGAAGTGCTGAGGACATGAAAAGCACGATGTAAATGTAAGTTCTTTCGTTAAAGCACTACAATGGCTGCTGTGTTTATCTCAGTCATTACACTTCATCGTGTGTGACATGCTTTCTGATGTTCCTAAGGGCTCTGATAAGGAATTATATAAATACTAGCCTTTCTTTCCTTACATATTAAACATTGTGCTCTGAGTGGCGATTTTTTCTTATTAGGTTGTCACTGATACTTTATTATAATTAAACCCAGCTCTCGTTATAAACAAACTGCCAGTGTTAATTTTTTCTCAGCTTGTCTGACTAATATTTATTGATGTACTGCATTTATTGAACGATACTTTCAACTCTGAAAATATGCCATTTATAATTAAGCTGACTAATTTAATTTTTAAATTTAGCTGCTTGATACTGCCTGGAGTATTTGCGAAACATGATTATATCAAGTGAAATGGATCACATGAGCTCTGAAATCATTAAATTATGAATCATTTTATTCCCCCCCCCCCCGCCCCATCGCTGCCTCTGTTGATAAATGCACTGCCCAACTGTGCTACTGAGCTGCACGGACATGAAGATCCCAGGTGCTATGCAGAGTCTGTGCTGAACTTAGCTGAAATCCCCCCCAGCATGTTCCCACTGCTGATCATTATCCAGCTACTCGTGCTGGGACCTGTGCAGGTGTTGGATGAGGACAGAATCGGGCTGGGTCACAATGCTGTTCCAGTTTTCGTACTGCAACAAAACAGATTTTTTTTTTGGATCGGTGTTATTGTAATGCACATGTTAACCCCGTCCTATAAGCTTGATATTGCCTGCCACTCTTTATGGTGTCAGCTGTGGCTCAGTGGTAGAAGGTTGTGGGTTCAGGTCCTACTCCAGAGACTTGAGCATATAATCTAAGCTGACACTTCAGTGCTGCACTGTTGGAGGTGCTGCCTTTCGGATGAGATGCTTAAACTGAGGTTCTATGTTCCCTTTCAGGTGGTAAAAGATCCCATGGCACTATTTCAAAGAAGAGCATTGGAGTTCTCCCCAATGTCCTGGTCAACTTTTATCCCTCATCCAACACCTAAAAACAGATGATCTGGTCATTATCACATTGCTGTTTGTGGGATCTTGCTGTGCGCAAATTGGCTGCCGTGTTTCCTGCATTTCAACAGTGACTACACTTCAAAAGTACTTCATTGGCCGTAAAGCGTTTTGGGACGTGCTGGGGTCATGAAAGGCGCTATATAATTGCAAGTTCTTTCTTCCTGTGTGCAAGTGGTGTTGACTCCCAATGCCAGGGTCTCGAATGGTCGGCTGCAATCCGGTAATAAATTGCCCGGATTTGCCAAGGCTGGTGACCGGGAAGACTCATTTGATCAGGTGTTAGTGCCATATAAAATCAGATGTTCAGGTTGATTTTACACATGATTCTACTGCGGGGAGCCTGTAGTTTCTACGCCTTGCTTACCCTCATTGGGTAATTTTTTCGAATCAGCATGCCTGGCGTCTTTTCCAGTTGCCCCCTCCTGTTGTGCACAGCTCTGTAGCAGGAGTGATATATCATAAACTCTACTCCATTGTATCTAAGCTTTGAAAACAGTGTTTCACCTCCAAAGGATTAATTAAGACAGAAGTGCCGCTGTTTATAAACTGTCAAACTTCAAGTCAAGGATATAATTAAGGGCTGTGTGATTACAGTTAAGCAGCATTACTGTATGTTATTAGTCCTAAATGGGTTAGAGCTCTCTGAAGGAAACACAATTTGTCAACAGTGTTGTTAATGCAATTACCTCACTGCCTGTAACTAATGGTTGATGAATAATTTGCTTTGAACACAACAGCATTGGACTAAATTTTTAATTATGTTAATGACAACGAATTGGATTGCATTCCTATGTCTCTCGTCACTACAGCGCTGATATTTGGAAAACCAGATCCCCGGCTCAGACTGTGAAGGACAAAATGGCTGATTCAAGCCTAAAAATTACTGTTGGTGATACACATAATACATTCACATGACATTCCTCTGACTGCTATTTTAACTGGGTTAACTGCTCTGCTAAAATAGCAGGCACACCTGTTAAGTGTCTGCCTGCTCTGCAACATTAATTTCTAAATCTCTGTGATTTATCTATAAACCACTTTCCATTTCTTCAAGCTGCTACTCCCGTGAAGAAAGAAAATGGATCGAGCTTTGCCAGTATATCGTGCCTCATTATGCCTCAGAAATGCCTCAAACCACTTCACAATGTATGACTTTGAAGTGCAACGACTCTTGTTACATAGGCAAACATGGTGACCATTTTGCACACAATAAGATCCAAAAATTGCAGTGAGGTGAATGCCCAGTTGTTCTGTTGTTGGTCAGATTGGTCGAGGGTGGAATGTTGGCCAAGATACAGGAAGAACTAACTGCTCTTCTCTAAGTCATGCCATGGGATCATTGGGATCCACATGAACTACGAGAAAAGACGGTTCAGTTTAGTGTCTCATCTGAAGGATGGCACCTCTGACAATGCAGCACTTCCTCAGTACTGTACTGGAGTGTCAGTCTAGTTTAAGTCCTCAAGTCCTGGAGTGAGGCTAGGACCCACAACCTTCTGATACAGAAGCTCACATTGCAACCATATGGAAGTCTTAACTTATGTGCTTCTCTCTACAAATTCAAATCAGAATTTAAGAAAGCATAGATCAAAAACAGTCCTTAAAAATCTACTTGTCATTCCTTAATCCATCTGTTTAATTGGTCCAGGTTTCATTTTTCTCCATTCAAACTTCTGATGTGGCCATGTAGCTTGGCACCAGTTCTTGGTCTGAAGTGACTCGGGAGACGAGGTTGGCATAACTCAGGCCGTGAGTACACCAACAAGCAACTGCCAAGAATGAAATCAGCTCAGCAGAGAGGTTACCACACACTTACACTGAACCAGCTTCTTAATCTGTTTAAGGGAAAATTTTAACCTAACCCGCCAGACAGGAAACTGCCAGGATTAGACCGACCCGCTCGTTTTACTACTCCGCCTGATGATACTCTCCACTCACTTCAATGGGAAGTAAAATTGGGTGGGACGTAAAATGGGCAACTGATTTAATCCTGTGAGTTTTCCGTTGGACGGGTTGGGTTAAAATAACTCCCTAAGACGGTCATTTTAACTTTGGATGATGGTGTGAAATGGACGATATCAAATTAGCCCCCCGTTATACACCAAGCCCGATTCTTCTTTCCCTTAAAGTCTAGGCAGGAGGTGGTAAACTTAGATTGACTACAGGTGGAGATCCTTATGTCACCATTCTACACCAACCAAACAGCATTTTAAGTTCTGCAAGAAAGAGGCTGCAAGAAAATTAATTTACAACTAGGCCGATGTGATCGTATGGTGCAAGGCCCCAAAACATTCATCGTGTGAGGCTGCGGGTGTCTTTAAATGAGCCTGATCTCTTCCAGGAATCATTAAGTTGCCCCCAAGCAGTTGGTAGGTCAAGAGGTTTAAAATTTCACTCAAGAGTCTGGTAGAGGAAGTGATGCTGCACAATGGATTAGGGTATTATAAAGTGTTTGGATTGAATAGCAAGCAGTGATAAGGATACGATTTGTACTTGGACAATATGATTTTATCTGCAGTGCCTAACTGGGCTAGAACAAAGGAGCTGAGGGGATTTCCTTTGAACAGGACCGCCTGTGATGGAAGTGCTTTTTGGATTCTTTTCAAGATTCTGTGAAAGAGTTTCTTTTCAGTAGTGAAGGACTCAATACTACAATACATGTGTGTCTGCGTGAAACTGATAACAGCCAAATCCTCTCACCTGTAAGTTTAACACTTAGCAAACCCAACAGATACTAAGACACAGACAGATACACATCCTAAAATTTTCCCTCCTCTTCCAGGTACTGGGGCACAGTTCTGAAGGCACTGGTTCCCCCTCCCCCATGTGGTCTGCCAAAGTTTTTCATGCGCAAAGTCTGAACAATGAGTGTTGGCAGGCTATTCAACTGTGGAGGGCATCATAACTAAGCTGTTCTCTTTTGTCCTGCATGGCCAGGCTGAACACTCGGTCTGTGGCCAAACAAAATGGTGCCAACTCCTCTCCTCTCCCCCCGTCCGGATTTTATTGTTTACATTTTTGGGGAAAAACACACACCTTCAGAACCTCTGGAAATAGTAATGCCACCTCATTTACCTGACAGCACTGCAGTTAACGGTGCTGTAAGGCAGGTGAAACAATAGATGTAAACTCAACACAAAAATCGCAGTATTGAGAGGGCGAAGATCTCCTATTTAAAACCATAGGGCGCTAAATTGGGCCGTGTAGCGCCCGTTGTTTCAGCGCTACACAGCTTCTCCAACATCCAAGATGGCGGTCTTGGCTGCACACACACACATTTCCAGCGTGACGTGCGCCGGACGCCATCTTGGTATAGGAGTTAGCACAGGCGCAGATAACGAATGCTGGAAGCATGTAAAGTAGGGAGAAAATGCGTGCAATCTGTCTGCAATGCTGATTTAAAGAGATGGACACCATTTTGGCACTTAACGCTCAACTCAATGCATGGTCTTAACCCCGACCATCTGAACGTGTCTTAGAGTGCCTGGAGGACCCCCCTCCAGCGCTATTTAAAGGACCATGCAGGAGTTGCAGTTTAGTTGCTGGATTATTGCTTCTGGCTGCTGGTGGAGTAGGAAGTGTTTTTTGAAGCTCCCTATACTTACTGAGAGTTCCTACAGTAAATTTAAGAATGGTTTGGCAGGTACTGCCTTACGGTTTGGAAAGTTACAACCGTGGTTGAACAACATTCCTGGCAACCATGGTCTGCTAGGGCTCCCGCTGGGCATTAAGCACGACTGGGAGCATGCAGAGAGGCCACGCACAGCAGGTCAAGCTACAAGGGGAGGTAGGATGAGGAGGCACAGGGCACTGACCAGGAGGCCCTATCCAATGAGGGCCTTCCGGGACCAATTCTCTAATCTCAACATGACCGGGAAGGATTGCATCCGATGCCTAAGGTTCACCATGGAAGCTGTGACTGAAATATGTCAGAGCAAGGCAAGGACACCATTGCCTGTGGCAGTGAAGGTCACCGTGGTGTTGAATTTCTATGGCTCAGGATCAGGCCTCTGCTGGCGACATGTGCAACATCTCGCAGTATGCAGTGTACTGCTGCATAAGGGAGGTCACAGACGCACTATACCAGATGAGGAATAGGTTCATCTCCTTCCTTCTTGACAGAGACAAGCAGAACGAGCGAGCACGGGGGTTCCCCATGGCGCAGGATGCCATTGACTGCACGCACATTGCCCTGCGTGCCCCGCATATCAACTCGGCCATCTTTGTCAACCGAAAGGGCTTCCACTCCCTGAACGTGCATCTAGTGTGCGATCACACGCCTCGATTCATGGAGGTCGATGTCCGCTACCCTGGGAGCAGTCACGACACCATCGTCATGCGGCAGTCCAACATGCCAGCTATCTTTCACCTGGCTTGGGCGACAAGTTCTATCCCCTCATGTCATGGCTCATGACTCTGGTCAGGAGCCCACGCACACGTGCACAGCAGGCCTATAATGAGAGCCATGCTGCCACACGCAACATCGTGGAGCACAACATAGGCCTCCTCAAACAACGCTTCCGCTGCCTGGACCGGTCTGGAGGAGCCCTGCAGTACTCCCCTGAGTGGGTGGGCAGATTCGTGGTGGTCTGCTCCACGCTGCACAACCTCGCCATCACGAGGGACCAGCCTTTGCCACCAATGATCGGAGAAGACTCTGAGCCAGAGGTGGAGTAGGAGGAGGCTGAGGAGGAGGAGGAGGGGGAGGAGCCAGAAGAGGAAGTGGAGGAAGACCCAATGATCCGAAGCACTGTCTCCTCTAGGGGGGGTGAGGACGTGTCAGAGTCCCTGTCCACCCTGAGGTCTCTCCTGCTGCCGGCTGTTATGTGCCACCTTCTCCTGCAAGATAGAGCACAGTGTGTCAGTGAGTATCCTGCAAGGTGTGTGGGTGATGTGCCTGTCGTGGTCAAATAGCTGCCAGTGTGTATGACCTGTGAGTGGTGGTTGCGTGGCCTGCAAGTGTGGTACTATGTGCGGGTGAGGTGCAGCATGCCAAGTGCAGCATTGCGTATGGATGGGCAGTGTTTGTTGGTGGGTGGGTGACGGGGCGTGTGATGTGTGGAGCAATGGTACAGTTGGTAGGATGTGCCACTTGACACTTGCATTCACTCACCTTGACCACTCATGTCAAATCATTGAACTTCTTTTGGCACTGCACCCATGTGCGTGGTGCCATGCTCCTGGCGTTCACTTCTTGCGCCATAGCCTGCCAATGCCTGCGGAGCTGCAGTCTGGAGAGTCTCCTGCCACCCTGCGGGTATATGTTGGCCCTCCTTTCGTCCACCCCTTCCACCGGGGCCTCCAGTGCATCATCGGAGAAGCGTGGGGCTCTCTCTCACACCGGTCCTGCCATCCTTGCGGCCATCTTTCCATCCTCCTAGTGGACTGTGCATGTCCCATTTAAAACGTGCACCTGCACCTTTAAGAGGTGCAGGCTGCTGATGACGTGCGCTGTGCACGCCCCATTTCCAACTTCCTCATTCTCCGTGCAGCCTATCAGCAGCGCGGGTAAGTAGCAGGCAGCTCAAAATTCATGTGCTGCCTGCGTAGGGGCCATCGGGCGCGGGGTAATAGGGCATCACGCTACCTCTGCCCGAAATTGGCCCTTTACCCATTTTCCCCCCATAGTCATCTGGGTGACTTTGAGACAGCAATCGTTCATGGAAAATAAATAGTTAAATATATTATATATATTAAATATTTTAGGCTGATTTAAACCTTGAGAATGGGCACAGGAGAGATTACGATTATGTGGGAAAAAAAACAGAATAGATAAGAGAGGAAGGTAATGACAAACGGAACAAGTGAGTCTAAAGACAGCATACCAGAGGGGTAAAGGACTTTAATGCTAATATAACGGCATCAGAAAATTCTATTAGACACTGTCAAACTCAGCACTATCTACATCATCCATATTTATGTTCAGAGAATTTGCTTGGTGAGTTTCGTGCTCGTGAATGTGAAATATGTTAGTGCTGAGAAATGGAACATTGTCCCGTCCAACACTCCGAGATCAGGTACAGGTCAGATACGGAGTAAAACTCCATCTACACCTACCCATCAAGCACTCTTTAGCACAGCATGGTTAGATACAGAGTGAAGCTCTGTCTATCTACACTGCCCCAGCAAGTACTCCTAGGTCAGGTGCAGCGTAGGTTAGTTACAGAGTAAAGCTCCCACGAGCTATACTGCTCCAGCAAGCACACCCAGGTCAGGTAGAGCTTGGGTTATAGGCAGATTAAAGCTCCCTCCACACTGCACATCATTGGGCATCAGCCCTAATCTCAGAAGCCCACCCTGTATTGCGCCAATGTGACATTTTTCCATTCCTCACAATAATTAAACTGGGTGAGATTGATAGTTTTGTGCTGTGGGCTAGGCATGGAATTGGGTTGAAACTGGACAAACTCATTTCACATTCGGACCCTTACAGCCAGCAGACTGAGGATACTTTTATTACCTGGATAGGATATGAGTCCAAGTCCCAGAGGTGAAAAGTCAGTGTCTGACCCCCTGCCCCACCTGATGAGCTGTTTCCAGATTATATTTTTTACTTTTTTGAAGCACCATTCCTGCAACGAGATACGATGGAGTGAGGCTCTAGTCCATCTCCCTCTTCCAAAAATCAACTTAGTACCTGGTTCTAAGATAAACTGACAAGTCAACACATAAAGAAAATGTCGCCAAATGGAATGTTTCCTTTTATAGTAAAAATTCAGTATTTGGCAAAAAATGCTACAACTTCACCCATAAACCTCCGCTTCGTGGGTCTGACTCACTCTGACACCTCCCACACCGAGCAAAATCAACTCACCAGCAGACAGCACCATATTCACCCACACCTCTCTATTCCAGGACACAAGCCTCATTCGAACAGTCCTGATATGAAGAACTCCTGTGTAGCAGACTAAGGCCATGGGCACCCTGGTCACTCTGTATCTGCTCGTATCTGGGGAGAGATTTGGCTGTTTCGGGTCCCAATCCCTCCCTCCCACCTGCCGATGTCATTTCTGGCTGCTCTCCACTCGCTCCCTCCCATGGTTTTGATCTCTTGAAGACGGTAACAAAGAGAGAATCACAGAGAGAAAGAGGGACTTCAGTTATCCGGAGAGACTAGAGATGCTGGGATTGTTCTCCTTCGAGCAGAGAAGGTTGAGGGGAGATTTAATAGAGGTGCTCAAAATTATGAGGGGTTTTGATAGAGTAAATAAGGAGAAATTGTTTCCACTGGCAAGAGGGTCAGTAACCAGAGGAGACAGATTTAAGATAATTGACAAAAAGAACTAGAGGAGAGATGAGAATTTTTTTATGCAGCAAGTTGTTATGATCTGGAATGCACTCCCTGAAAGGATAGTGGAAGGAGATTCAATAGTAACTTTCAAAAGGCAATTGGATATACACTTGATAAGGAATAATTTGCAGGTCTCTGGGCAAAAGAGCAGGGGAGTAGGACTAATTCAATAACTCTTTCAAAGAGCCAACAAAGGCAAAATGGGCTGAATTGCCTCCTTCAGTGACGTAAAATTCTATGATTCTATGACAGAGACACGAGAGTAACAGACAGAGAAAAAAACACAGAAGGAAAGAGTGAGCTACAGAGAGACAATAAGATAGTAACACAGATATACTGAAAGGGCAACATGCCAGCTGTAGTCGAAGAGAAACAGAAAGAAACACAGAGAAAAGGAGATAGTAACACGGACATGAGACAAATGCAGAGTTGCAATCTGATAGGGGCCTGTGCTGGAATGCGGGTATGGGCGGACTATGAACGAGGGTAGTCAAAGTGATAACTCCCATCGTTAAATAGTCCTCCAATACTCAGTTTGGGATTATCCACTTTGGTCGTAAAATCACGGCTGAGGATGTGGAATTTCCCAATATGCAATGCCAGCGAGTGCCTGGGGCACTGAAGTGGTAAATCCTGGCCTCACTGCCTCAGCTCACATGTGAAGATTAAATATCTGGGTCAGGTAGGGGAAGACGTTGATGTCCATGGAACTGAACCCCGGGAAGAAGGTGGCACCTGCAGGAAATGTTTAAAATTTAATTTTTTGTTGTTTCACAGTCATTAACAGTCATCGTGCTTTTAAAAAGTAGAGAATCTTACAACACCAGGTTATAGTCCAACAAATTTATTTGAAAATCACAAGCTTTCGGAGGCTTTCTCCTTCGTCAGGTGAGTGTGGAAATGAAATCCTTGAACGTTTCGCATTTATATTCAGAGAACAACACTTGGTGATTACAGATAATCTTTCCAACTGCCCGTTGTCAAGGCAATCAAAGTGTTCAGACAGAGAGGTGTTACCTACAGGACCACCGAATATACAAACGGCCAGTTCTGACCCTCTTGCCAGTTCTGGCCGTTTGTATATTCGGTGGTCCTGTAGGTAACACCTCTCTGTCTGAACACTTTGATTGCCTTGTCAACGGGCAGTTGGAAAGATTATCTGTAATCACCAGGTATTGTTCTCTGACTATAAATGCGAAACGTTCAAGGATTTCATTTCCACATTCACCTGATGAAGGAGAAAGCCTCCGAAAGCTTGTGATTTTCAAATAAATTTGTTGGACTATAACCTGGTGTTGTAAGATTCTTTACATTTGCCAACCCCAGTCCATCACCGGCATCTCCACATCTTTAAAAAGTAGTGTAGGGCTGGTATTTTTCAGCGTCCCTTTTGGTGGCGTAAGTATTTTCGTTCCAGGTGGGTAAGTTTACCAATGTTTAATGATTCCATTGATGCTCCTTTAATTCGGAATTGTCAAACTACCAGCGAAACAATGGGGGCAAGTCCGCGATTTTCGCGAACTTGCTTCCTGGATTCGCTGGCGGAGAGAGAGGACGCCATTGCAATACGGCGTCCCGAGGTGAGCGATTTCCGGCCGAGAAAGATCCCCATTGTATCAAAGCTGCTAAACGGGAATAATTGACGTTAAACATAACTGACGCGATATGTACCAACGAAACACTTTGACACATAAGGAAGGGAAAACACACAGACTAAGTGCACATCTAACCATGGGGCACAGCCCAACCTGCTTGAAACATGACTCACGATGCAAAATGTGGCCAGTGCAGATTAGTGCAGCAGTTAGCCCAGAATCACATTTGCATAAAACTAATTCCACTAATTAGAGTTCCAGGGCTGGCTTCGCTGTGTAATCTGCAAATGTGTCTGTTGGCATGCTGCTCAGGAGTTCCTGCGATGCAGTCATGAGCTGTGCAATTAAGTGATAGGACCCTCTGTTTGGAAGGGCTGTGCATCTCTTCAGGATGAGCTGGATATCAGAACACTGGCACTAGCAGTAGGTTGATAACCAATGCTGCATTCAATGGAAATTAAAATCCGGAGCGAGGTAAAACCGGCTGCCGACTCGCTATCACCCATTCTACATGATCGCACAAAGTCAAAATTACCACCATTGATTCCACAGCACAAGTGGGAGAACATTTGGCCCACCATAGAAATTAAAGCAGAGAAGGAGGTCATTCGGCCCATCGTGCTCGAGCTGGTGCTGGCTCTCTGGTGGAATTGCTTATTCTAATCCCATTTCTGTGCCCTTTCCCCTGTCCCTTTTTATATTCTTCCTTTACGAATGCTTAGCCAATTCCCTTTTAAATGACGTTGCAGCCTCTGCCTCATTACCTGTGGTAAAGCATTCTGTGCTGTAATAACCCACTGTGTGAAAAAAAATTGTTCCAACGTGTCCCTTCATTCTTCCAGTGATAATCCTGCATCTATCCCGCCCACTCCCCCGCCACCCCACCCCCATTACCGACTTGCCTCTACCTCCAATGGTAAGTGATTCTATTGCTGTCGGGAAAGCCGAGGGCACCTCCCGATGTGCCGGTGAATACCACCTCTGTAGGTGCTCCAGAAACTTCCTTATCTACAACAACAATAACTTGCATTTATATAGCGCCTTTAACGTAGTAAAACATCCCAAAGCGCTTCACAGGTGCGTTATCAAACAAAATTTGACACCGAGCCATATAAGGAGATGTTAGGACAGGTGAGCTCTAGATAGAGTTTTTAAGGAGCATCTTAAAAGGAGGAGAGGTAGAGAGGCAGAGAGGTTTAGGGAGGGAATTCCAGAGCTTAGGGCCTAGGCAGCTGAAGGCACGGCCGCCAACGGTGGAGCGATGAAAATCGGGGATGTGCAGGAGGCCAGGACCGGAGGAGCGCAGAGATCTCGGAGGGTTGTAGGGCTGAAGGAGGTTACAGAGATAGGGAGGGGCGAGGCCATGGGGGGATTTGAAAACAAGGATGAGAATTTTAAAATGGAGATTTTGCAGACGGTGAGCCAATGTAGGTCAGTGAGCACAGGGGTGATGGGTGAACAGGACTTGGGGCGAGTTAGCATATGGGGCAGCAGAGTTTTGGATCTATCAAAAGGCGCTCAAGTCAGGGTAGCAATGCTACAAGAGGAAGGCAGGATGCGATCCTGGCCATCAGAATCTGCCAACGCTCAGACGTGGAAAGGCAATGCAATTCTCATTATTGTTTGAAAGCACGACATAGTAGGTGTCACTGACATTAACAGGAGCATTTAGAGTGTGTGAAAGTGTCAAGGCTTTTCTGGAACTACAACTCATACTTAATATGAGTTCAGTGGTGTTAAGAATAATAATCATAGTACCCTTAGACATTTACAAGGTGAATATTTAAATTGTTACACCAAGTGCTCCATATATGCACTTAAATAAAATGTACTAAGATAATAATGTTGGAGTAATGTTTGGTAATCCTCCCCGACTTATTTTTTGCTCTGTAATGGACTATTACCGTGTTAAATGATATCATTTAACACAATGTCTTTTAAATTTCAAAATATGATTTATTTCATAAAATTTAAAGATACCACAATTCCAAGACGATACTATTCAGAACTTCACAACACGGATTGTACACAATACGATTCCAATATTAAAATTTGAACACAGCACATATCTTCTAATACATGCTGTACAATACAAAGTGGGATGGCCTTACATGGTGGCCATTCCCCATAGGGCCTTTGCGTAGGCCGCACCTCACTTCAGTGCGTCCTGCAGCATGTACTCCTTGACCTTGGAATGTGCCAATCGGCAACACTCAGTCATGGACAGCTCCTTCAGCTGGAAGACCAGCAGGTTTCAGGCGGACCAAAGGGCCTCCTTCACCGAGTTGATGGTTTTCCAGCCAATATCTGTCATGGTCTGCGTCCCGGGGAACAGCCCGTACAGCACAGTGTCCTGTGTTACCAAGCTGTTAGGGATGAACCGGGACAGATACCAAAGCATCTCTCTCCACACCCTCTGCACGAAGGGGCAGTTCATCTGGAGGTGGACGATGGTCTCCTCCCTGCCGCTGCCTTGAGGGCAGCTCGTGATGACGCTGAGATTCCGTGCATGTTGGAAGGACCGCACTGTGAGGGCCCTTCTCACCACCATCCAGGCTACATCCTGGTGCCTGTTGGTCAGTTCTCGTGATGAGACGTACTGCCAAATGGCATCGGCTGTCTGGTCGGAGAACTGCCCGATTGGATCCACCCTCTCCTTTCCCTGCAGGACTCTCAGAACGTTCCGTGTCGCCCACTGTCTGACGGCCTTGTGGTCAAAGGTTTTCCTCCTCAGGAACTTCTCCAACTGGGACAGGTGGTGGGAGATGGTCCAGCTGGACGGGATGTCCTGAGTCTGCTTGGCCAGCGTGGCCAGACCCATCCTGCTCAGTGTGTTGGACAGGCAGAAACTCAGCACATAGTGACACTTGGTGTTTGCGTACTGGAGCTCCACACACATCCTGAGGCAGTCACACACAAAGGTGACCATCAGGATCAGAGCGGCGTGGGGGGACACTCTTCCCCCCTTTGTCTGGGGGTTTGTACATGGTGACCCTGTGGACGCGTTCTACCATGGACCTCCAGATAAAGTGGAAGATAGCTCGGGTGACTGTGACGGCGGAGCTGTGGGGAATGGGCCAGACCCTGGCCACATAGAGCAACACCGCGAGTACCTCACATCTTATCACCAGGTTCCTGAAGGTTATGGAGAGGGAGCGCCCCACCCACATACCAAACTTTTGTTTGGCCTTGCCGACCCGCTCCTCCCAGTTTTTGGTGCAGGCCTGGGATCCCCCGAACCAGATCCCCAGCACCTTCAGGTAGTCGGACCTGATGGTGAAGGGGACAAAGGATTGGGTCTCCCACCTGCCAAAGAACATGGTGTCACTCTTACTTCGGTTCACTCTGGCCCCCAAAGCCAGCTCGAAACGGTCGCAGATGCAAAATACATTGACGTTGTCCATGTACAGGGAAGCCTTAACCTGAGAGCCTCCGCTGCCTGGGATCGTCACCACCCCCCCCCACCCCCCCCCCCCCCACCCCCCACCCCGATACCTGCGTCCTTCCTGATGGACACAGCAAACGGCTCGATACAACATACGAGCGAGACCGCGGAGAGAGGACAGCCCTGCTTGACTTCAGATCTGATCAGAAAGCTCTCCGACTCCTACCCACTGATTAGGACTGCGTTACGGATGTCCGTGTAGAGCAGTCAGATCCAATTGCGGATTCTCTCCCCAAACTCCATTTTGGAGAACACGTCCATCATGTGCGTGTGGGATATTCTGTCGAAGGCCTTCTCCTGGTCCAGGCTGATGAGGCAGGTGTTCAACCCCCTGTCCTATATGTAGGCGATCGTACACCTGAGCAGCACCAGGCTATCTGAGATCTTCCTGCTGGGAACAGTACAGGTCTGATGCGGGTGGATCACCCACTCCAGAGCAGACTTGAACTTGTTGGCGATGGCCTTAGACAGAATCTTGTAGTCGACGTTTAGCAAGGAAATGGGTCACCAATTTCTGATTTCTTCCCTCTCCCCCTTCTGCTTGTAGATGAGGGTGATGATGCCTTTCCTCATGGACTCTAACATGCTGCCTGCCAGAAGCATACCCCCCGTACACTTCCAGTAGATCTGGACCTGTCCAGTCCCACAGAGCCAAGAACAACTTGACCGGTAAGCCGTCGCTTCCTGGAGTTCTACTCTTCTCGAAGTACCGGACGGCCTTTGTCAGCTCTTCAAAAATTAGTGGCCGATCCATGCTCTCTTGCTCGCTGTCCTCTAAGACCTCCATGATAGAGGACAGGAAGGACTGGGAGGCTGTGTTCTCTGTGGACTTTGCGTCATACAGCCCGGCATAAAAGGATTTGCTGATCCTCAGTATGTCGGCCTGCGAAGATGTCACCGAGCCGACTTCCTCCTTCAGGCTGCTGATCGCAGAGGTTTCTCTGCACAGCTTCTGGAAGAAGAAGAGCGAGCACTTCTCGCCCTGCTCCATGGAGCGGACTCTGGACTGGAAGATGATCTTTGAGGCCTCGGAGGCAAAGAGCGAGGCTTGCTGACCCTTCACCTCTCTGAGCTCCTCCCCAACATCAACCCCCATCGACTGCATGCTTTTCTGGAGCTGAGACACTGCCCTCTGTCTATCTCTCTCGCCTTCTGAACAACTTTTGAGGATGAAGAACCTCTTGGTGTTGGCCTTGATTGCTTCCCACCAGTACACAGTGGAGTCAAAGAGTTAGGAGGTTGTGCGTTCAAATCCCACTCCAGAAACTTGAGCACATAATTCAGGCTGACACGCCAGTGCAGTACTGAGGGAGTGCTACACTGTCAGATGTGCCGTCTTTAGGATGAGACGTTGAACCGAGGCCCCATCTACCCTCTCAGGTGGATGTAAAAGATCCCATGGCATTATTTTGAAGAAGAGCAGCAGAGTTCTTCCTGGAGTCCTTGCCAATATTTATCCCTCAACCAACATCCAAAAAACTAACATTATTATCTCATTGTTATTTGTGGGACAGCTGCAAATTGGCTGCCGCGTTTCCTACATCACATAAGTGACTACACTTCAAAACCACTTAATTGTCTATAAATGGCTTTGGGACGTCCTGAGGTCATGAAAGGCGCTATATAAATGAAAGTCTTTCTTTCAGTTCTACTTATGCCATGTTTGCTGAAGTAAATTGGATGCGAGAATCACAGTCTGGATGGAGGGACCAAGTTGCACATTGCTTCTTCCACCTGAACCATCAAATCAAGTACTTGATACTGGTGCTGAAACAGAGCCTCAGATACTGACGCACATTGCGATGCGTATTTAAACTGTGCAATCTACTTTCCAGCTCAGGTAGATTCCGCGTGGGAACACTGCCCAATATCTTGTGCCTGCTTCAATCATTGAAACATTGAAGTCAATGAAATGGAGGTGAATAATGGGCGGCCAATCCGATATCGCCTGTTTTACACTATCGCCAAAAGCTAAAATGACCCCCACTCTATAAATGCAAGTTGATTTGTTCTGTATTGTCCTAAGTTCAGGAATAGGAGCTAGTGGAGGTCAATGTGAAGACAGGAGGAACAATGAGAATAAGTTTCATTTGCCCTGATGGCCCCATGGGTAGGTACAACACCCAGTGTGCTACTGAGCCATCCTCAGCCAGGTTCCTTTCCTTTGTCCTGTGTGGTCATCTAGGTGATACTGTTGGTCTAAGTGCTCCTGGGCTAGGAAGCAGAAATATCAGCCAAGATTGCTGTACCCGTTCACTGATAAGTGACACCTGTTGGAAACTGCGTATCCATGGACATCAGGTGAGTGCATGATGAAGCTTGACGGTGTTAAGCTGGAGTGGGACTTGAATCCACAACCTCTGAGTCAGAGGCGAGAGTGCTGCCGGGATTCTTAAGCGGCCGCTGCAACCTAATTTCTTTTTTAGAAACCTTTCTGCGGAACCAGGAGAAGCAGGAGTGCTTCCCCCACTCCACGGATCCAGGCAAATTTCTATTCCAATATTTCTTGGCCTCCAAGCTCAGAACAGTGCCCCCATTGCACCAGTGTGAAGTTCCAACACCAATCATTAGGTCCTCCAAGAACTGAGTTGAGACTGCCCAAACTCATTTTATGTGGGACCCTTACAACCAGCAAAGAGAGAGTGGAGACTTCCATCCTATCAATTGGTTCTGGATTTGAAGCCAGAACCCAGAAGTGAAAGGCCAGTATCTAACTTACTGGAGCACCCGATTTCCCAGTTTTAAGTGGTTTATTTCAAGCTGAACCTTGAGTAATCAGCGAGCTGTGAATGCAGGCCAAGCACTTCATTGACGATATGGTGCAAGAATTTTGTTACAAGGGACAGTGCTGAAATTGGTCGATATTTACCGTGGGTTGATTTATGACCAGGAGTGTTGAGATTAGTTATACATGCTCACTTCCACTCAATGGGGAATCGCTTACCTAATATCGATAAATTAAATAAATGCAGAAGAGCTGGAGGAGCCTCAGGAGTTGTTTTCTTCAGTACTTTGTGGCAAATAACATTGAAGCCTGGAGACAGATGCTAATTTACTTTACGGCGATAGGCCCCACATTGGTAGCAGTGTTGGGGAGGTATATGACATAATAGTAATATCTCCGGCACCAAGAGTAACACCTGAAGGTCTGCACACTTGGTCCTGATCTCAATTATCTGTTGCCCCCACAATGCGTCAGTGTGCCTGAATAGTGCTGTAGTTACTGACTGTCCATAAGAACGGGTACTAGCTGGGAGGCCCATTCACTTTTTTTTTGTTTCACCGCTGAAGTAATCCTGATCTTCTGAAAGTTGCAACCCACCTCCCATCTGATGGTGTTTGCCAAGGGAGCTCTAATTGGCCAGAGCCTCAATAGCATCCATGGGTATCTCCTGGGTATATCAATCTCTCTGCAGGTTCTGGTGGGGGAAGAGGAGGATCAGAGGAAGCATGCAAGGGTGGTGCATTTATACCTTCGGCACTCAAGACTGAGCCACCCACGTATACAGGCAATCATATGTTGACATGTCTGAGGAGGTCTGCATGTGTAGACTTTGATTCATGAGAGAAGCCTTGGCAGAACAATGTAGTCCCCTGGAGCCAAACCTTGAAAGCACTTTGAAGACAGGGATGGTTCTGTCAGTGGTTGTCAAGGTGAACTCTACCTTGAATTTCTTTTGCCACAGTTTCTTTCTAAGGAACTAACAGAAATATCTGTTAAATCTCCCAACCAGCAGTGCATAGCTACACCATGCAGGCAACAGATGTATAGTTTTCCCTGGCTAGGGGTTTCATTGATATCCCTGGGAAGCTAGCCAACAACTCAAAAGTGCCCCGCACTTGTACCATCTGACTGGATTCTCAAAGTGCAGGGCGTTAGTGATAGTGCTCACTTCATAACAGAAAGGGGTGCTACTTTCTTGAATTTGCAGCTGATCTGTGACCATAGACACAAAAGCGTGCACGTTAGTGCCTGCTACCTTTGTAGCTGTCACGATTGCACAGACAGTTACCAGGGTTTTGATGCAGCAGGTATCTGGATGTTGACTGAATGGGGATGTCTTGCCCTGTGATCCAGCAAACGCAGCCCAGATTATTGTAGCCTGTCACCCCTTACAAAACTTTGCCCTACAGCAATTATGGAGCAGATCGAAGAAGAAAGCCAGCCTCAACCAGTGATGGAAGAAGACCCTGTGCTGGAGAAAGAAGAGATTCCTGTAGAGCCAACTGCCCCTCTTCTAGCAACAGAGTTAAATGGCAAGACATCCTAGTGAGTTATGTTTTTGTGTTGAGATATGGCTCCATGTGAGGCAGTGAAAGAATGGGTGAGTAGGGAGATAATGAAGAAAAAGCAAAGGTGTCTGATCCTTTCACTCCCTCTATTACCTTCACAGTCAGAATCTGGAGTGCCCTCTCCTTGTTAGGATTCGCTGACCCATGTCTAGTCTACATAAATTGCCACCTATTACCTTTAGATGTTGGAATGAGGACTATGAGAGAAGATGTACATCAACCAAATGCCCTACCCAGCAACCACCCTATGTGAACCCCTTATAATACAGTCGATTATAAGGGGGGAGGATTGGTTATCAAACAGGAAGCAGAGAGTTGGGATAAATGGTTCATTTTCGGACTGGCAACCAGTAACCAGTGGTGTTCCACAGGGGTCGGTGCTGGGTCCCCAACTCTTTACAATCTATATTAACGATTTGGAGGAGGGGACCGAGTGCAACATATCAAAATTTGCAGATGATACAAAGATGGGAGGGAAAGTAGAGAGTGAGGAGGACATAAAAAACCTGCAAGGGGATATAGACAGGCTGGGTGAGTGGGCGGAGATTTGGCAGATGCAATATAATATTGGAAAATGTGAGGTTATGCACTTTGGCAGGAAAAATCAGAGAGCAAGTTATTTTCTTAATGGCGAGAGACTGGAAAGTACTGCAGTACAAAGGGATCTGGGGGTCCTAGTGCAAGAAAATCAAAAAGTTGGTATGCAGGTGCAGCAGGTGATCAAGAAAGCCAACGGAATGTTGGCTTTTATTGCTAGGGGGATAGAATATAAAAACAAGGAGGTATTGCTGCAGTTATATAAGGTATTGGTGAGACCGCACCTGGAATACTGCATACAGTTTTGGTCTCCATACTTAAGAAAAGACATACTTGCTCTCGAGGCAGTACAAAGAAGGTTCACTCGGTTAATCCCGGGGATGAGGGGGCGGACATATGAGGAGAGGTTGAGTAGATTGGGACTCTACTCATTGGAGTTCAGAAGAATGAGAGGCGATCTTATTGAAACATATAAGATTGTGAAGGGTCTTGATCGGGTGGATGCAGTAAGGATGTTCCCAAAGATGGGTGAAACTAGAACTAGGGGGCATAATCTTAGAATAAGGGGCTGCTCTTTCAAAACTGAGATGAGGAGAAACTTCTTCACTCAGAGGGTGGTAGGTCTGTGGAATTTGCTGCCCCAGGAAGCTGTGGAAGCTACATCATTAGATAAATTTAAAACAGAAATAGACAGTTTCCTAGAAGTAAAGGGAATTAGGGGTTATGGGGAGCGGGCAGGAAATTGGACATGAAGCTGAGTTCGGATCGGTCAATGCCCTGTGGGTGGCGGAGAGGGCCCAGGGGCTATGTGGCCGGGTCCTGCTCCGACTTCTTGTGTTCTTTAGATTTGTGGTTGGGATCAGATCAGCCATGATCTTATTGAATGGCGGAGCAGGCTCGAGGGGCCGATTGGCCTACTCCTGCTCCAATTTCTTATGTTCTTATGTTCTTATGTTCTAATACAGGATGAGGGTATTGTGTGTTAGCAGCATGCTGGATTTTTGCAGATTGTCATACTTAATAGATGACAAGTTCAGCACATCGATAGGGCAACATTATACAGTGCTATGAAAGAACGTGAGCATGTTTGTGCATTTGGAAGGACAGACACTGCATTTTCCCTCTGCGACTCTGTAACAAGGTCACGGTAAAGAGCAATAAATGTTCTTCTCAAGTCAACCTGGTAAGATGTTGCCACATCTTTGCTCACTTACCTTGGCAACCTTGTGGAATTCAGCAAATATTTGGCTCCCATGCTTCTCGTATCGATGGACAGGTGTAATAGCATTCAATCTCTTTTAACCTCCACCCAGGCTGCTTTAATGCTGTTCTTCACCAGAGGATGTCCACCCCCCCACTCCAAAAAATAAGTGCCCTTCTCTGCAGTACCTCTTGACCTAGGATCTTCAAAGCTGCTTTGTTGAATGGAATAGTTCTGCTTCATTGGATTGTTAATGTCATCCCTCCCCCTCAGTAGTAGGACAGTAAACCTGTCAGTTTAACATCAATTGAGGGGAATTTGCTGGAATCTATCAGAGACAGAGTGACTGGGCACTTGGACAAGCATCAGCATCGATTTATGAAAGGTAGATAATGTTTGACTAATCTAGTTGAATTTTTTGAGAAGATCACTAGCACGGTGACTGTTCTCTATATGGACTTCCAGAAGACATTTGATAAAGTTCCACACAAGAGATTATTAGCAAAAATGAGAGCGCATGCAATTGGAGGTATTCTTGTGACATTGGTTGGCAATTGGTTGGGAGGTAGGAGACAGAGAGTGAGGATAAAAGATTTGTTGTCTGTTTGGTGGAATGTGACAAGTGATGTTCCCCAGGGATCTGTATTGGGGCCTTAGCTTTTCACCATGCATATCAATTACTTAGATGAAGGAATAGAGTTATATATCCAGGTTTCCAGATGGCACTAAGTTAGGAGGCACAGTAAGTTGTGTGGATGGGAACAGGAAGCTACAAATGGGACAAAGGCAGACTAAGTGAGTGGGCAAAACTATGGCAGATGGAGTTCAATATGGGGCAGTGCGAGGTCATCCACTTTGGATCAGAGAAAGACAAATTGGAATATTTTCTTAATGCGGTGAGACTAGGAGCTGTGGAGGAGCAAAGAGATTTAGGTGTCGATGTGCACAAATCACTAAAAGCTAGTGCACAGGTACAAAAAGTAATTAAAAAACCTAATTGGAATTTTGGCCTTTATCTCAAGTTATGCTTCAGTTGTACAGAGCCATGGTCAGATCCCATCTGGAGTACTGTGTTGAGTTTTAGGCACCGAACCTCAGGAAAGATATATTGGCCTTGAAAGGGAGAGAACAGGAAGAAGGAAAATATCCAATGGAGAATTCAAAATAAAAGTAAATCAAATCTAATCTTCCCTTACCTAACAGTCTCTGGGGCCAAGCCCATGACAGTTTCAGACAGGCATACAGCAAACTAATTTGAAAACAACAAAAAAGGGTTGAACTCTCAGTTTTACTCAACACATCAGACTCCTTCAGAAATACCTTTGGATGAAAGACAAGGGCATGTGAAAACTGCTGAAATATGAATCCCGCCCTGAACCGAGTCCTCACAACATCATAACCAGCTTAGATTAATAGGAAGAAACATTCCACATGGGATACTACCAGAATTCTTGATGAGCCTCCTGTCATGGTGCTGAATACATTAATACTGTTAGGTCTGGGCCATGAGATCTTTGCATAAAAAACTCCACCGTATAGAAAGTGGGTCTGTACTAAAAAGCTTTAATTCAATGAAAAAGCAACATTAAAAAGACTTGCATATATATAGCATTACATTAGGATGTCCCAGAGAGCTTTACAGCCAATGAAGTACTTTTGAAGTGTAGTCACTGTTCTAATGTAGGAAAAGCAGCAGCCAATTTGTGCACAGCAAGGTCCCACAAACAGCAATGTAATAATGACTAGATCATCTGTTTTAGTTGGCTGAGGGATAAATATTGGCCAGGACACTGGGGATAACTGTCTTGCTCTTCTTTGAAATAGTGCCATGCGATCCTTTACATCCACCTGAGAGGGCAAATGGAGCCTTGGTTTAATGCCTCATCCAAAAGACAGCACTTCCAACAGTGCAGCACTCAAGCATCAACCTAGATTATGTGCTGAGTCTCTGGAGTGGGACTTGAGCCCACAACCTTCTGACTCAGAGGTAAGAGTGCTACCCACTGACCCACAGCTGACACCAACATCCTTCATCATACATCCATTACACTGAGTTCAGAAGGACCTGTTTATGCATGAAGCATTTCTCTTAATAATCGGTTATGAATAATACACGATCTCAAACTATCTGCTGGTTCAAGAGGTTAGGTAAATGTAGAACATGGTAAATGCCAAGATGATTCATCCTTGTCTGGCGCATCACCAATTCCACACTGTCAGAGATCTTTTTCTATTTACAAAGATAACACATAATGTATAACCTTGTGAAGCTTCGGCATAAACCTCACCAGATGTGTATGGTTTGGAGACAGGGCTATAACACTGTAGCCCTGACTTCTCCAACACATGCTTGCTGGTATTAAAGCTAGGCACTGGCAGTGGAGCCTTGCAAAGTTATCCTGATGATCTGCAGTGAGGGTTTGCCAAGAACCTAAACCAGACACTAGGGGGATTATGGACAGGACAGGGCAGGGGGTAGAATCATAGTTTGAGTTCTGATGTTTGATTCGCTGATGTTAAGGATTACCTTAAGACCGCAGTGACATTAATAACTAATGTCTGTACATGATAAGACACAAAAGTGGGCAAACTCAGACTTCATAGGCCGAATATGCAAGGTTCATCCAGCAGTTCAAGGCTTTGTTGTGAGTGAGTTCAGGTCAGGGTTTTGGTTGCGGACAAGTGTAGTGTTGAAGTTCTCTCTCCAACCTGCACTCCCTTTGAGCAATGCTCTGAAAAAGAGGGAATGGAGGAGGCCAAAGCAAGATCAAAGAGAAGGGTTTGAGGAGGCACTTGAAAGCAGAAGAGGTGACAAGCTAGAAGTGCAGAGGGAGGGAATTCCAGAGGGCGGTGCTATAATGACGAATCCAATAGTGGAGTGGAGGGAATGGGGTTCAAGGGGTAGGTCAGTGTCAGAGGAGTGGAGGGTGCCGGCAAAGATGGCTGGAGGATTTGATGAAGGTAAGGAGAGGAGTAGTAATTTGAAGGTGTAGTGATTTGAAGGTGAACATGAGAATCTTAAAGTCAATTCTCTGGGGCATGGGCAATCAGTGGAACTCGTGAGGTCGGGGTAATGGGTATGTGGGCCTTACTGTCAGGCAGTACGCGGCCCTCAGCATTCTGGATTAGTTCTGGTTTATGGAGGATGGAAGTAAGGAGGCTGGCAAGGAGAGTGTTGGAGAAACTCAGCCTGGAGGATTAGGGTTTCAACAGTAGATGGGGAGAAGTAGGTACAGGGACAAGTATACAGTATTAGTGGCATACAATACAGGTTGCCGTGCCTGATGGGCATCAGTGCTAATGGCTACATTCTTGACCCTTCAACATCTTGTTACTTTGCTCCCACACATCATGCTAAAAACAAATTTAAACACAGCTTCTACAGTAAGCATAAAATATAGATGTTGGTTTCAATTCAGTGCAGTAGCGCTGCTTTGAGGTGTTTAGTCCACAGAGATTCCAGTTCCTTCCCCCTCAGCAATATAATGATTTTAGTTGTGTCGTGTTATGTTGTTTTAATCCCTTCCTCTGTGCCATGTCGGAGCTGTCTCTCTCACTCTCTCATAATCTGATGTCAACACCACGTTGTAAGAATCCCAGAAGGTTTCTAAACAGTAGAAATAGCTTTTGTTGCATAAAACATCATTGAGAACAGGATCGGCGTAACTGGCAATTAAAACCCATAATAATGTCGGTCTCCGGGCCGATGTTGCCGACGTTTCCTGGAACTCTCATGAGCATACGCCGCAATGTAAGACCCCCATCTTGGAAATGGCAAACGTAATGACAGACCTCGGGAAACGTCGGCAGCAGTATATAACTTGATGAGAAGAAGTGTCGCTCCACAGCCTGAGGTTTGGGGATAGCATGGATTTCTCACCACTGTTTTTAAAAATAAACTTTTTAAGAAGTTGTTTCCAGTGCCTCAGCAGCACCTTCTCTGTTTTCACAGCGACGTCGTCTACGGAAGAGAATCGTAATGGAGGCGTTCAAAATTATGAAGGGTTCTGATGGAGTAAATAAGGAGAAGCTGTTTCCACTGGCAGAAGGGTCGGTAACCAGAGGACACAGATGTAAGATAATCGGCAAAAGAACCAGAGGAGAATTTTTTTTATGCAGCGAGTTGTTATGATCTAGAATGCACTGCCTGAAAGGATGGTGGAATAGTAACTTTAAAAAGGGAATTGGATATATACTAGAAAAGGAAAAATTTGCAGGGCTATGAGGATAGAGCGGGGGAGTGGGACTAATTGGATAGCTCTTTCAAAGAGCCGGCACAGTCATGATGGGCTGAATGGCCTCCTTCTGGGCTGTAAGATTCTATGAAATGAGCCAGGAAGATGGCTAGCAATTTCCAGGAGGGAGACCAGCAGGCTGTTTTGAAAGAGATTGAGCTGAGGAGGGACAGGTTGCTCGGGGACAGGAAGGCCAAGCCGCCCTGTAAAGTTAGCCATGGTGCCTGGCTCTCAGTGCAACCTCTGTGAACCCACGGACCCCAGAACAGTCTCGCCAAAAATTTAACGATCTGACCAGGGCTGGCAAGATAAGACCCCAAGCTTTCCCTTTCTTTTGATGGCTAGACTTGCAGTGTTAACCATGGCTCAGTTGGTAGCACTCTTGCCTCCTGAGTTAAGATAAGTCATGGGTTCAAGTCCCACTCCAGAGACTTGAGTACAACGTCTAGGCTGACACTTCAGTACAGTACTGAGGGAGTGCTGCATCGGCAGAGGTGCTGTCTTTTATATGAGATGTTAGAACATTTGTCTGCCCTCTCAGGTGGATGCAAAAAGTCTCATGGCACTATTTCAAAGAGCAGGGGAGTTCTCCCTGACGTCCTGGCTATAGTCATCCCTCAACCAACATCAGGTTATCTAGTCATTATCATATTGTTGTTTGTGGGATCTTACTGTGCGCAAAATTGACTACTGCGTTTCCTACATTACAGCAGAGACTATAGCACTTCATTGGTTGTAAACGCTATGGGACGTCCTGAGGTCGTAAAAGTTGCTATATAAATGCAAGTTCTTTCTTCTATCTTATTGGCCGACAGGTTAGCAGCTTTTATAAACATCCCCAGAACACTTTTTTCTCCCCCAAAGTTGCATTTTTAGAGAATGTTTCTTGAAGTGATGAGGAATTTTCTCTTAGCTCTAAAGCTGGTCACATTTTTTATTGCTTTTCAGCGTTTATTCTTGAAAATGACTCCTTCCACCTACAGCTCAGGAGAGGAAATGACAACTGGGCAGAGGTTTGAGGAATGCGGAGATTTGTTGGCACAGAGTGTGTCCTCTCCCTCTTTCTATCGCAATCTGTTCACACATTTTCTTCTAAATTACCCAGGCAAAGGCTATAGTTACCTTTCCTGCACTTTCCTCTGCTGGGAGAATTTCTCTCTGCTGCACAGCTTGCCTCAGGGCTCGACATTAAAGGGAAATAATCTATTCTGTTGGCGCACAGACCTAAAAATTGGAAAGGGAAATAGTTGTAAGGTTTAGGAAGAAACAAAAACCCCACAAGAAGCTTGAAATCTGAAGTAAAAAACATGAAAATCCTGGAAATATACAGCAGTTCCCATTAGCACTCGAAATGGAAAGGATAGGTAAATGTTTGGGCTTGATTGTCAGAACTCGAAAAGGAAGGCGAGCTGGCCAAAACACAGGAGAAAAAATAAAATAAAATAGTTGCACAAAGAGGCTGATAAAGGCCCCAACATTCCACATGGGTTCCACCAGTCTCCCACTGTAACTTTGGTGGTATAATAGAGGAATCCCCAAGGAACCAGGGGTACCTGGTTATAGTAATGTAGTAAAATAGTAACGTAGTACAGTTTTAGGCAGGAGAAGACCTTTGGTCCACCTAGCTCATCTTTCCACAGTATGTCCTTGCTGCATTTCGAATAATCCTGAATCCCATTTGTTGACAAGAATCTGACAAGTTCCCCGTTAAGGTTTCTTGTTCCACCACTCGTCCCGGTATAGTTACATAGTCAGATCTCCACCGTTTCTAGGAGTTTCCTCGTGATCTTGTAAGGGGTGGGGACTTCTATCTGCACCTTGTAAAGCAAAGGATGGATGGAGCTGGGGCGGGCAGTCCTGAGGCTCTATGGGGAGCTAGAGTTATAGTGGTGGCCAGTGCATCAAGGAGGATGAATGATACCGATCTTCGCAAGAGCGCACGAGGGCCCCATCAGTAGGGACCAGGCCTGGCAAAAAGCCTAGATGTTCCAGAAAATACAATCTTCAATTCTGTGGCCAATAATAGCCAGTGCCTATTGAGACTTCAATTATTTAAGTAACCCTTCATGAGGAGACTGGTATCCCATGATGCGTTGTACAGAGTATTCTTGCCTCTACAATGCTCTGGGAAATTTCCATTCGTCTCATACCGTGAGGAGAAAATAGTTTGTTGTGTGATTGCAGCATCCTGTGCAGAATGCATCGCTGACTATTGAAGACCACACTGAGACAAGGTGAGGAGATTCTAATCTTGAATCCTTTTATTTCACAATGTTGAAATATTACTGCCGCCTTTAATGTTTGAGCCTAGGGGAAAGGAGGATTGCTTTCTTTTAAGACACCTGTCTACAGTTTTGCATTCAGTCCACAGAAGCATTCAAATCCAAATAATATAACTTAATTAATAATAATCTTGAAATAGAAAGAAATAACTTGCATTTATATAAGCGCCTTTCATGACCTCAGGACGTCCCAAAGCATTTTACAGCCAATGAAGTACTTTTGAAGTGTAGACACTGTTGTATTGTAGGAAAAAAATATATAAAAATGGAACCAGCAGCAATTGTGGAGCTACACTTTGGACGCAGGCTCTGAGGTCCAGAGACACCTGCTGGAAAGTCTTTGGGGCTGAAATTGCATGTCGGTTCTGGTGGACTCCTACCATAACGCCAAATCCAGCGGAGCAGCCAAAAGCTCCACCGGGACCTGGTTGTGCTGGATCCTGGCCATGGGCAGGAGTTCTCCAAGGGCCCAGCAAGGGACTAAACATCTGGCTGCCCTTTAATTGGGCATCCACATCAGAGCAGGTGGGGCCAAGGGTGCAGACTTCCAATGCTGGGAATTTCCACACACTGGACCTACAGGGGACCTGGTGTAACATCGGAGGCGGGCATGCCATGGAGGAAGAGGAATACTGGTCTTAATTCTTGGGTAAGGGGATCAGTGGAGGGCGGAGGGAGGGTCAGGACACGATTACATGGAAGTTACTGCACAGAAACAGGCTATTCAGCCTTACTGATCCATGCAGGTGTTTATGCTCCACACGAGCCTAATCGCACCCCTCTTCAACTAGCCCTATCAGCATAACCTTCTGATCCCTTCTCCCTCAGGTGTTTATCCAGCTTCCCCTTAAATGTATCTATGCTTTTTGCCTCAACTACTTCTTGTGGTAGCGAGTTCCACATTCTCACCACTCTCTGGGTAAAGAAGTTCCTCCTGATTAGGGGCCTGGACTCCCATAGATGAGGGGGACTCTTCTTTTTAAAAAGTGAGAGTGGCAGATTTTGTTTCCGGGGGGTAGGGGGCAGCCCCCGTTTGCTGGCTGGCCACTTGTGACTTTGGGAGGGGATGGAACCCTAGCTGCGTCCTTCCTAGCACCAGCTTTTCATATCCCTGCCCCCTATCCCCGTGAACTTTGATGGGGTCAATGGCAGCAGCTGTGGGTGGATGCATCCTAGGACTTGCGCTGGACTGTTTCCCCTCGAAACCTTTTCGGGCCCTGTGGATTGTTAGTGCGAAGGCAGGATTGGGCTTGCACTGTAATGCCCACCACAGTAGCCCGCCGACACTCACTGTCTCGGGTCACACATAAAGAATGGGCACTCGGGCGAGGTACCAGAGCAGCAGCCAAAGCCCGTGGAACCAACGAGTGTTATCACCTTCAGGGTACAAAGAAGAAAGCCGGGATCCTGTTATTTTTCAGACCAACGTGCACAAATGTCACCATGGTTTCCAAAGGGTTAATGAAGCAAGGTGTTTGTAACTGTGTCACCCCTCCTATCTGCACAGTGATGTTGATTGGAATTACTAGCACCATTGATCAACTGAATTGATATGGTTCTCAGTGAAGGCACATCCTTCAGATTGCCTCATTGTAACATAATGAGCTGGTAATGTGATTCTGGAAACGCTGAAGGTGAATGCACTGAGTGAGATTACAAGGTCAGGGATGAGTGTGCACTCTTTGTTTACATTACCATTTCAAGCTCTATTGACCACTGAGATGCATTAAAGGTACCTTTCTAGAAAAATAAAGTGCCCTGGTCTTAAAGGTCTCAAACATTTGCCTGAGGAAGGAGAAAATCTCCGAAAGCTTGTGAATTTAAAATAAAATTGCTGGACTATAACTTGGTGTTGTAAAATTGTTTACAATTGTCAACCCCAGTCCATCACCGGCATCTCCACATCATGGTCTTAAAGGGGAAGTGATTCTACTAAACAATCAGATACTCCTGATTGTTATACAGGGCTGATAATCTGCAAATGTCTAAAGGTCCCAAATGCATCAAAACGTTTGAATACTTGCTCCCATATTTGGGGAGGCTCTTCGAACATCCCCCTCACACTCCTGGATGGGATGCAAAAAGCTTGGGCCTGGATATTGGTTCAGGCCCGAACCCAGCGGCAAACGTCATGCTGAAACCGATGTGCAAGAGGACCACGCGAAATTGGTCCCCTTGCATCGTCAGGACGTGACTGGCATGCTGCCTCACGAAGCAGTGTGCTGGTCACGCAGAAGATGAAGATCGGCTGGTGGTGATGCTGGCACTACAGCAATGGTTAGTTCAGGGAGGAGGAGATCGGGTGACGGGGGGGCGGGGCGGTGGTGGGTGGTTGGGGAGAGGGCAAGCGATAGCCAGTAGCTGCCTGCAGTTTTAATGGGGAACCTGAAGGAGACACTTCTGCTTCTTCTGGTTTCACATTCAGGTTAAGTAAAACATTTTTTTAATTAGAGACAGATCCATTGGAAATGCCATCAAGTGGGCCTTTCCCATTGAGGACATCTGACCTGCTGGGACTCCATGAGACAACTTCAACATGATAAAACTGAGAAATTCTCCCCTCAAGGGAGAGTCAATCCCAATGGTTGTTCTACCTAGTGTTTTTGGTGGAATACTTTAGAACAAGGGTCTCACCCAAATGTATTGTTCCCACTTAACAACAACTTGCATTAATATAGTGACTTTAATGTAGTAAAATGTTCCAAGGCGATCATTAAGTGAAATCATTTACCATACATTCGGTACCTCACTGGTAGATATCATACCAATTCTGCCTTCTGCACTATGGTGATTTCTGTACGCAACAAAGCAAGAGATGGCGTAGTAAAAGGTTAATAAATAGTGGAAAAACTTCCAGTATTTCCTTTTCCAATTTTCTACCTTCCTCTCCTGAAGGTGTTACTCCTGGGGTATGGGTTCCACAAGTGCTGATTGCCCTCTGTTACTTCACCCAAGTGGGCACTGTTCATGTATTAACCTTGACACTGAGTCGGCAGACCATTGCATCATGGTGGTTCCATGGTGTAATGGTTAGCACTCTGGACTCTGAATCCAGTGATCTGAGTTCAAATCTCAGTGGAACCTTTTTATAACCTCTTTACTCAGAGAGTGGTTAGAATGTAGAACTTCCTACCACATGGAATAGTTGAGGTGAGAACATAGATGGATTTAAGGGGAAGTTAGATAAGTACATGAGGGAGAAAGAAATATGCACAATAAGGTTATGCCGATAGAGTTCAATGAAGTAGTGTGGGAGGAGGCTCGTGTGGAGCATAAACACCTGCTGAATGGCCTGTTAATATGCTGTAAATTCTATGGAAGATCGACAATCAAGTCCAGTCCTGTACTTACCCGACACCTACGCATGTGAACTCCCAGCATAGGTCACTGCATAGCGATCAGGGGTGAGAAGCCCAGCTGATTTTCCTCTCCCTAACCCAGGGCCACTGAGGCCAACTGTAGTCCTCTTGCAGCTGCCCACTTTGAGATCAACAAACTCAGCACTGATCAGGGATCCTTCCTGATCTGAGTGGTTCAGCTAGTCACTCAATAAACTTGCTGAGCCATCAGGGTTTTGCAAAAAATTCCGATACCAACTTGTTTCTAAATCATCATAGTGGGTACAGCACAGGAGGAGGCCATTTGGCCCATCATGCCTGTGCTGGCTCTTTGAAAGAGCTATCCAATTAGTCCCATTCTCCTGTTCTTTCCCTAAAGCCCTGTAAATTTTTTCCTGTGTCTATCGTGAACATGTCATCCATTTCATTGCTCCAAGTGGGGTGGTATATGCACAGACAGACTCTTATCAAATTTTTAATCTAGGAAACCAGTCAAGATGAGCATATATTTCAACAGCCCATTTCCAGGCCCAATATCACAAAGCCCTATTTTACAGGAGTCTAAACATCCAGATTAGAATCTTTGCACAGTGAAAGTGAATACAACACAGAATAAGCTACACACAGTCTGTGCAATAGGACACAACAATGAAAATATTAAAAATAAATGATCTACCAGACATTGTAATAAAACCAGAATCACTGGAGTTCAAGATGCAGCGAGGAGGTACAGTACTTGAGGGTTAAGCTTCATTGGGCCCAATGGCTTTGTCTTGCCCCCAAACACAAGTATTCTTAAAATTTTACAAAAACAGAAGTTCAAATACTAAATGTTATTGTATAAAATTCGACCTCACGTATTCGTCTGTTAAGAAATCAGCCTGCAAACCATGGAATACGACAGCAAATGGGTCACTTGAGGTCCAATAATGCACAAAGGCGCCAACCCAACATGCAAACCAAATCTTCAACTGAAAACAAAAAGATGAGATAATGAGGGGAGCCCGGATGGCACAGTTGGTTAATACACTGACCGCCCACTCTCAGGACCCAAATTTGAATACGTCACAGACTGATAGCTTGAGGACGTTCCTTGAGAGCGATAGCCTGCAGCACAAAACTCTCCATTAATTCTGTTAATGTTGATCTCACTCAGAGGCTACAAACTTTAGTTGTTGGGGCAAAGTAGAGAGAGCTTTACCCTGTAGCTAGTTATACTAACCTTGACCCAATAGTGCTTGATGCCAAGACTCTGTCTGAAATGAATAAGCTTTCATCTCCCCAGCGTTAACACCCCTTATTGATGAGGTCAACATGGGAGAAAGAAGCAAAGCCAAAGGGCCATTGCTAACATTCCTCAATGCCAGCAGACTCTCTCCAAGAACACTAGTCATCGAAGTAATTGATAAGCTTCCACGCATGAAAATGCCTGGACTTGAAATAATTGTCCTGATTATAAAGGGTAGCTCTAGAACACAATCACCTCTCAACACTTCCATTGTAAACTCATCACTAAAGCCCATCTGAGTCCCATGCTCGGGGGAAAGAACTCTACTCATCCTTGTCGCAAATGCAGTGAGACACATTGGATCATTGTCCATGGTTAGTGCAATTGTTAAAAGACTTGTCTACAATAGGTCACAGGAATACACATAGCATCGCCTGAGTCCTGCAGCATTTTGGCTTTCAGTAAAGAAAATCAACATGAATAGCATGACCCTCACTGATGAATAGCAGATTGTAAATTAAAAGGAAATCTCCTAAAGTACCCTGATGGGTCGTTGTAGTCCTAAGCCACATACACACCAGGAAGATTTTATGTTTGGTCTTTCATCTGTGCTGGGTTACCTGATCTTAGCCAGGGGGCAGTATAGGTGATACTGGGTTGGGGGTGGAGTGGTGGGGAGTGGGATGGAATCAGCCAGGCTTCTGTTCTTGATCGCTATCCAATGACCGCGTTGGAAAGTGCATGAATGCATGAATATTGGGTGAGGGTCGGGCTCAGCTGTGTACCCACCATGGTAAAATAAACGCATTAAGAATGGCCATTTGTGTGAGGTTCTAGATGGATGTCAGCACTGATGGAACCATACTCCAGAACGAGTCAGTGCCTTCAGAAGAGGAAGAAAGAAAAGGGAAACATCGTAAAAATTATTCTTGTTGTTTGTATTTCAATCCTGTAGCAATACCTTTGGTTGCACTGATGACACCATCCTTTAAGCCGTTTTGAAGTGAAAAAGATTTAATGATGCTCTTCAAAGTGGTTTTGCAGCTACATAATGAATAGAAACTTGCTCATTAAAGTAGGTATCTTCGTATCTGTCACCCAAAGCCATAGAACACGGAATGGCTTAAGAATCAATCCTCAATCCGACTGCTGTTCCTAATTACTGTTATTACCTTGCCCCGGAGTCATTGCAAATCAAGGATTAGCTCGTTAGAAGATAACACCCAATCACACAAAACGTGTTCTGCTTCCAAGCTACCTGTTATATCTCTGAAAGAGTTCTCAGGAGTGAAGCTTAAGCGGCTCACAATCAATACCAATGAAATGTTGCTTACGATGAGTTTGATCCCTGAAGACATAATTGCTTTAGAGGCGGTTCAGAGAAGGTTCACTCGACTGATTCCTGGGATGAGGGGGTTACCTTATGAGGATAGGTTGGACAAGTTGGGCCTGTATACATTGAAGTTTAGAAGAATGAGAGGTGATCTTATTGAAACATATAAAATCCTGAGGGGACTTAAAGGGGTAGATGCTGAGAGGATGTTTCCCCTTGTGGGAGAGACTAGAACTAGGGGCCACAGTTTAAAAATAAGGGGTCTCCTATTTAGGACGGAGATGAGGAGAAATTTTTTCTCCCAGAGGGTCGTGAGTCTGTGGAACTCCCTTTCCCAGAGAACGGTGGAGGCAGGGTCATTGAATATTTTTAAGGCTGTGTTAGATGGATTCCTGATTAACAAGGGAGTCAAAGATTATAGTAGGTAGACGAGAAAGTAGGGTTGAGGTCACAATCGGATCAGCCACGATCTTACCAAATGGCAGAACAGGCTCGAGGGGCCGAATGGCCTACTCCTGCTCTTTATTCGTATGTTCGTATGTAAATGTTTGATCCTAATGCTTCTTTTAGCTAAACTCACCTGAAACTCAGACAACAACAACAACTTGCATTTATATAGTGCCTTTAATGGGGTAAAATGACCCAAGGCGCTTCACAGCAGTGTTAACAGACAAAAAAATTGACACCGAGCCAAAGAAGGAGTCATTAGGAGAGGTAATCAAATGCTTGGTCAAAGAGGTAGGTCTTATAGAGTGTCTTAAAGGGGGAGAGAGAGGTAGGGAAGCAGAGGGGTTTGTAGATGGGGAAAATCACTCCTAACTGCTATCAAGTGTCTCCTGTTGGAATGTGAATGTATGTGGATGTCAGTGAGAACAGGATTGGGTTCAGCTGGGATATCACACTCAAAGTCGAGGCCTAAAGATGAGGAATGCTCATTTGGACAAGGTATGGAAGGGTAACCAGCATCCATAGAACTGTACCTTTAGGAAACAAAAGGAGACAATTGCAGGGAGGGAGACAGAAGAAAAGATCTAAGGGGCAGCTTTCCTCTCCTTTGTCCTTTGTACCCAGCGGATGCTCAGTTCCTGGGCGCAACGCAGAACAGAAAGAGGCCAGTGTGCCTGGTCTCTGTTCCCTTTAGTTTTGTCCAGAGTTTTCAAGGGAATCCCCTGGGGCGTGGGGTTCAGTTACACTCCAGGGAGGCACAGCCATGATACTGAAGTGGGAGGGGGCGTAACTGGCCCTTCAGCCTCATACTCCTCCCGTAACACCTACCAGGTGCCCAGAAGAAGTGGATCTTGGGCTTTGTGGCAGCCCAATCTAGTCTTCATCTGATAACCACTTCCCAGCAAGGATCATTGGATGGTGAGCTGGAACCAACTTGATTTATTTCCCCTCCTTAGCCAGGAGAGGTGAGACCAACTGAAACATGCTTGTTGCCATCCCAGCTGAGACCAGCTAACAGCACAGGCTGGGGGGGGGGGGGTGATCAGGGTCAGACGTTCTCGGTCCCTTTGGCTGAGCTCCACACTGGGCAGTCCCATCAGTGGAGATCAAAGCATAACGGGTTCGATTTTACAAATGCGCACTACTGGTGTGGAATCTCGTCTACGGCCCATACACATTGGAAAATGATGGGCGAGGCTCACTCCAGGAGCGTGCTTTCATAAATTGGCCTTAACATCTCAGAGTAGAAGTACAGTTTTATAGTATTGAAGGTAACGATAAAAGCAATGTTTTGATTGTGCGAGTGTGGTTTGTTTATTTATTGGGTAACAAAGATTCAAAGATTTTGACTCCTGGATCATTTTAGTGGGATGGGAAATGACAATGTCATTGATTTCTTGGATTGTGTGAAATATTATCTGTAAGATTTAACAATCCAATTGTGTTTCTCTCTCAAAGAGCCTATGCTACATTTAGTAATATTCATTTTCTACTGAAAACACACTAGGAGCTAGATTTTAATCAGCATTCAATTATCCTAAAGAAAGAGCTTGCATTTATATAGTGCCTCATCATATCCTCAGGACACCCCAAAGAACTTTACAACTAATGAATTACTTTTTGAAGGACAGTCACTGTTGTTATGTAGGCAAGCACAGCAGCCAACTTGCGCACAGCAAGGTCCCACAAAGAGCAAATGAGCGAATGACTGGATAATCTGTTTTTAGTGGTGTTGGTTAAGGGAAGAATGTTGGCCAAGACATTGGGAGAACTCACTGCTCTTCTTCAAATAGTTCCATTGGGTCTTTAATATCCTGAGCATAGACCTTGGTTTTACATCTCAATTTCACACCCTGGCACGACCGGTGAGCTGCAGCGTGGGCACCATCTTGGCATGGAAATGAGGACTGAGTCTTGAAATGGCTCAGGCCTCAAGCGGTAACAATGGGTGGGCAGTGGGTGTGCTCTGCCTGCCGATCCCTCCTTTGTGGACTTCAAGTTAAAATCGCCCATACCCTACTTTTTAATCTGGTGGGATAATTCACATCATGGTGATGACTCCATATTGACCAGGTAAATATCTCTGCTAATGAATTGAATGCAATGGCACTGCATTGGATCCCACTCACCTGTTATTGGGCCAGGAAACTTCTGGGGGGGAAAAAAATCATAGCACCATAGAGGTTTGCAGCTCAGAAGGAAGCCATTTAGGCCATTGCGTCTGTGCCAACTTTTTGCTAAATGATCCAAAACAAATCCGACTGTCCTGTTCGCCCCTACAGCCTTGAATGTTCCTCTGCTTCAAATGATTATCTTCTCTTCCCTTCACCGGCATCTCCACATCTTAAAAAAAGCAGCAGTCTCTGCCTCAACTACTCCCCATGGCCAAGAATTCCATGCTCTAATAACTCTTTAGCACTGATTTTAACCTAACCCCCACCCCCAGCAGGAGTGGGGTGGGTTCGGACAGACGTCCATTTTACACCCCGCCCGATTTTACTCTCCATCGACTTCTGATCCAACCCCAAATTCAATGGAATGAATAACAGGCGCATTCTTTAACTAGCGGGCGACCTGCTCTGCCAGATTATCATCCAGATGTTGAGGGTGGAAATCTACTCCAGAGTCTTCATCAACTAGGCTGTCAGAGAAATTGGATGACTATCTCCACAAGACGACTCTTGAGCTTTCGTACGTGACCTGCCAGCGCAACAACTCTTTAATGGAGAGAGAGGCCATTGTGAATGCCATAAATTGGGCTCAAATTCAGATTTTGACTTAACAACAACTTGTACTTATATAGCACCATTAATGTAGTGAAACATCTCAAGGCATTTTCCATGTTGGGGACAGTAAGAGAGATCAACCCCGGGGCAGGAATTCAGAGAAGAATTAATAGCCGTGCCTGAAAGTGTAATTAAAGAGGTACATTTTGTAAAGGCTTTTACAGGTGGTAAGGTGCGGTGGTTACGAAGAGACTACCACAATTTTGTCTCAAATAAGAATTGGAAAAATATTGGAGCCCTAAAATTACGACACGGGGATAATGAACATTTTTGTCTTAAAGGTCTCCATTATTTTCTTCACTGAAATGTCAGGGAATTTGGTGATCGTCCCTAAGTGTCCATGTAAGCCATGAAAAAAACTACTGCAAGTGAGAATCAATACAAGGGTGGAAGCAATGTATTCCTGGAGATTTTTATAATGTCAGAAAAAACAACTCAAACATTTAATTTGAAGAACAATTCATTACTTTTCTCGATTTATGTTTCTCATAAAAGGAATGTTCTGGAATCACTCAATCTAAGAGGATAATCTAAAGTTCTGGTCATTGAAAGTAGGGCAAATTTTAGGAATAATTTACGTGCAATCAGAAAGGTTTAATTTCTCTTGGCACCCAAAAATAAATAAATGAATCCTTAATTTAGAGCCACCGGGTTCAAATGTTAAATGGGCAGCTCTGCAGCACCTTTAAAATAACATTTCCATTCTCAAGATCAAAATAAGGTATTTCTGAACTTTTGTCATTTTTCAAATAATTTCTTAGTTCATTTTCCCCCCCTCACTTTTCTTCTATAAAGTTGCTGAGGCAAAAGTCCAACTCCTGGACCGACTTACCTGAAGGCTCGATTTTTCACTACTACAGGCTGTTGTGTCTCACCGGCTCCATTATAAATGAGGCCTGAGGCCCAATATCTGGGGAGCTTGGGCATCACCATTCAAGGAATGTACCCTGCACTCCCCCCCCCCCCCGCCCCCCCCCGGCGGCCAGAAATGGGAGCACCCGAAATTCTGGGCCCAAATGGTAAGTTGCCAATTGGCCATTCTTCATACGAGAGCCTAAACAGTGAATGCTTGTCACTGTTATGGACATCACAATTATTTTTTATCCAGTAGGGGTCAATTGATAGCGACAAGGAACAAGAACCCTGGCTATTTATTTTTTAGCTCAGGGTACATTAGCCTCGTGGACTAGCAACCCAGAGTTCAGAGGGGTGAAATTGGTCTACGCCAGGAGCATCAGCAGAAAACCTGCTGAAACCCTGGAGAAAGGGCGAACAATCAGGAGAACCTCTGGGGACATTCAACCCCTTTTAATGCCTTCTGGGGAACGAGTGATGGACAATAAATACTGTCCTCATCCAAAGGACAAATATAACAAAGCATTGTAGTTCCACTATAGCAGTTTAAAATGTAAAAAGGATACGATAGGGTAGAAATGAAGAAATTATTTCTTCTGGTGCGGAAATCAGGAACAAGAGGACATGATCTTAAAATGAGAGCCAGGCCATTCAGGAGGGACTTTTTCACACAAAGGATAATAGAAATCTGAAAAACTCTCCCCCAAATGGCTGTGGATGCAGGGGGACAATTGGAGCTTTCAAGACTGAGATCGATAGATTTTTGTTAGGTAAGGGTATTGAGGGGTAGGGAGCAGAGGTGAGAAAATGGAGTTGAGGTGCAGATCGATCATGATCTAATTGAATGGTGGAGCAGGCTCGAGGGGCTGAATGGCCGACTCCTGTTTCTAATGTTCCTATGCTCTGACTGAGATCAGTACAGTTGCATCACCATGGCGATGAATACACTTTGCATGGACTTAAAACGTGCAGTGAAAGTGCACTAAAAGGCACGCTGATGAAATGTGCCCAGGGCAGCAAAGTCGTCGTTCCCATTTTGAGCAAGATTTGAACTGTATCTGTCCCAGGGCGGTAACTCTGTACGCTCTCGAGCTATTTTTAATCAGTGTTGAGAAAGAAGAGATGACTGTTCCGGTAGCATGAATCTATGACTACGCCGTAACTCAGCCCCCCGAGGTGCGAATTGGAGTCAGCACTTCAAGGGTTAAAGGGCTCAGATGTCTGACTTGTACTGTACAGTGTGAGCTGGATTCCGAGTGTCTGACAAGGCGATCAATGACAGCGATTGAGTATTTCACTCTGTCAGCTATCGACTTTCTTCCAAGCTGCAGATATCACAACCCAATCTATCACCCCTGCCAAGTATGTGTAGAATAGGCTCAGATAACTATCTCCTATCTCATTTCACAGCTGATTATATTGGCTCTGCTCTGTATATTAAAAAAAATCAGATAAAACTCTCCTTACAGCAACGCTGATAAGAGATTAGTGGTTGTGACTGAACCTCTGTGTTTTTCAACGCAAAACGAACTCAACAAAATCTCATTCTGTAAAAAAACCACAAAAAATTACTCATTTGTAATGGTTTAAAAAAAGCTAATTGGTCGGATCTGTTGGGCAGCGCTATTAAAATGTCTGACTGTAGTTGAGGCTGCCGCATTCGGCCTCACGCGCCTGGGTTAGAGATGGGAAAAACAGTCCAGGACAATCAGTCCTGATTGTTGTCCGTGTCTCCTGCCTGAATGTGGACCTCAGGTGAGGCGGCGATGCCTTCCACGGTTAAATCACGCCGACGCTTAATTGTCCAGGTTCACACGTGAAGAATTTCCGCTCGGGCGAGATACAGGAGAGCTGCCGCTGCCCATGGTACCTTCCTCCAACAAAAGTCAGCGCAGGGAAGAGGAGAGGGTCGGCGAGGGGAATGTCTAACTGCAATTCACACAGAGGTTTATTGGAATAAGCATAAAACCGCAGATTGTTCCGTTGTGTCTGAGTCAGTACAGTCAACCCTGACCACTAATCACCCACGTCTTCACTGTAATTTCAGCACAAGTGATAAGATCAATTAGAAAGCTTGAGCATTTCCTTATTGTAATACTTACACACACACACTGCCAATATGGGAATGAAGTACTGATCTGGGATCACATGACATCATAAAATTCTCCCGTGTTGCTTTGTATTATGCAGCAAGTCCAATAAAAACATTCCCTCTGTCCCTAACTTCCCCCCTTCCTTTATTACCAAAGGCATATCAGGTACCTGCCTCCAACAAGTCAGCACAGGGAAGAGGAGAAAAATGGAGGTAGGCGAAGGGAATGTAAGGCAAGACTATTAAGGGTTATGGAACCAAGGCGGATAGATGGAGCTGAGGTATAGGTCAGCCATGATCGAATTGAATGGTGAAACAGGCTCGAGGATGCTGAATGGCCTCCTCCTGTTCCTGTATTCCTATGTCCCTGTGTACCATTAGCCCTCTGGGCACTCACAAAGGTCTTTATATAGGAATGTTAACATGTTATTCCATTGTGGAGGGTATCACAGCCAAGCTTGATCCTGTTCTCATTCCAGTTAGGTACTTTCCAGAAAGGGTTGGTAAATAGTGATTAGTACTAACCAGCCTAGGGGCACTGAGGCCAATCTTGTGCTCATACTGCCAGCTTAGGTTAGTACCTGGATTTTCCTCCTTGATTCGGAGTTTCAGCAGGGCAGTACTTCCACCTGCACCTCCATGTTCGAAACGGGGCTCATTAGACATGCACAACGAGTTCCCAGCAAGAATCTAGGGAACCAGCCCCCGGTGCCAGCCAGGAAGCTCTTTTGGTGGACACCGTTGTGGCAGCAGAAGCTTACCGAAGATCAGAACCCTTGGCCGAGACTGAGGCCATCAGCAGGTAAGTCTCTGGGGATCATCTGGAGAGAGAGGAGGCCTTTGGGGGACCCTCTCCCTCCATTTGGGTATTTACTGCTGTTTACCGGGGCCCATCGCCACCTTTCACATGGTGGCCCCATGAAGCAGTGTTGAGTGTGGTGGAGAGCAGGGAAATCCACCAGGACCTAAGGCCCTGCTCCCCCACCACTGTTTACATGGTGCTTGGCTGTTTACCCACCATGGTGAAATAGCCAACCAACACTCATTGTCTGAGCTCACACCCAAAGAATGCCCAACCATGGTGGGGGGGGGGGGGGGGAAAGAGGGGAAGGACTCGCTGGCACCAAGGGTATGATCCCCAGCAAGAGTTGGCGTCTTCAGGAGAGGGAAACGGCCTCTTTGTTAGACAGACATTTCTCAAATTAGCTTGGATGACTAAAAGCAGAATGGACAAAATGTACTTGGCAGTTTAGGAAACCAGGATTGCTGTTTCCACATTAGAGAGGAAGCAGAAATTGTAGGTTTATTCGTGCTCTTGGATGCTTTCCAACACAGCTTATTGTGGTCCACTTCAGGCTGCTCGACGCTGGCACAAATGCACTGTAATTACAGCCATTATAGAATAATCTGCATAGCACAAAAATGAAAGGTGACCTCAGATATAATGGTTGTGCCACAGCAGAAGCACCCATGTTACTCGTAGCTGTTCAAAGAATCTTTACTTGTTACGGTAAAGCCTAATCCTGTTAAAATGTACGATCAGCAAGTACATGTCATAGGAAGAGGAAAAAGGGCCCAAGTCAATCTTTATTTCTGAATGCTTGTGAAAGAGTAAACACTTCAAAAATATAGACTAAATTTCCCAGAAACTTTGAAAATCCTTACCTCCCTCAATCGCCCCTTTGTCCGACAATCTGCAGGCTTTTTAAATCTAAACTTGCCAATATCTAAGGACTACTTCATTTACTTGTCTTCTCTCCTACTCTTTAAACCTTGGTAGTACGCTGTACTATGACCAGGATTGCCAACACTGGTTGGTCTGTATTCAGGGAGGTTTCATCACATGACCTCCCACGTCCACTGCCCTTCTCCCTCCCCCACACGCTTGACATTGGTCACCCAGGCACGTCCATCGGTCAATAATGGTGGCTACAATACCCACAATCCTCTGCGCCTCAGAAACTGCTCTATCCATCATGTGGTTTTACTGGAGTCCATATGCACCAGGACTTCATTGCATCCTGGACAGGTTGTGACCCTACTGTTTGTTGTGAGTCCGGCTGGTGTGAAATAGAAGAAAATGTGTCTCTGATTTTTTTTCCCTGGATTGCTCGCAGGAGCGTCCAGGAGATTAATCTTTAAATCCGGGAGAGTCCATTGCCAATCCAGGAGGGTTGGCAACCCTAACCATGAACCTTGGCCCTTCACTTGGAATTAAAACTAGAAAGGAAACATTTACATGGCCTGTTGCAACCAACAACAACAACAACAACAACAACAACAACAACAACAACAACTCTCATTTATATAGCGCCTTTAATGTCGTAAAACGTCCCAAGGCACTTCACAGGAGCGTAATCAAACAAAATTTGATACCGAGCCATATAAGGAGGTATTAGGACAGGTGACCAAAAGCTTGGTCAAAGAGGCAGGTTTTAAGGAGCGTCTTAAAGGAGGAGAGAGAGGTCGAGAGGCGGAGAGGTTTAGGGAGGGGATTCCAGAGCTTAGGTCCTAGACAGCCGAAGGCACGGCCGCCAACAGTGGAGTGATTAAAATCAGGGATGTGCAAGAGGCAAGAATTGGAGGAGCGCACAGATCTCAGAGGGTCTTAGGGCTGGAGGAGGTTACAGAGAGAGGGAGGGGGCGAGGCCATGTGATTTGAAAACAAGGATGAGAATTTTAAAATCGAGGTATTCATGGACCGGGAGCCAATGTAGGTCAGCGAGCACAGGGGTGATGGGAGAACGGGACTTGGTGCAAGTTAGGATATGGGCAGCAGAGTTTTGGATGAGCTCAAGTTTATGGAGGGTGGAAGAAGGGAGACCAGCCAGGAGAACATTGGAATAGTCAAGTCTAGAGGTAACAAAAGCATGGATGAGGGTTTCAGCAGCAGAGGAGCTGAGGGAGGGGCCGAGACGGACGATATTACGGAGGTGGAAGTAGGCGGATATGTGGTCAGAAGCTCATCTCAGGGTCAAACAGGACGCCAAGGTTGCAAATGGCCTGGTTGAGCCTCAGACAGTGGCCAGGGAGAGGGATGGAGTTGGTGGCTAGGGAATGGAGTTTGTGGCGGGAACCAAAGACAATGGCTTCGGTCTTCTCAATATTTATTTAGAGGAAACTTTTGCTCATTGGACAGGCAGAGTGACAAATGAGAGATAGTGGCAGGGTCGAGAGAGGTGGTGGTGAGGCAGACCTGGGTGTCGTCAGCGTACATGTGGAATCCGACATTGTGTTTTCGGATGATGTCACCGAGGGGCAGCATATATGTGAGAAATAGGAGGGGACATAGTTGGGCTCCTAACTAATAAATGCATGTTTAAATCCCAGTCTTGAATGATATTTACATTTAGGCATAACCAAGCTCTCCAGGCAGGAGATGGGGATAAAGGGAGGGAGAAGGGCTTTAGCCATTCAAGCGAGTTGCTGTAGTTGCAACCACAATATTCTGCATCAGTCCAAAAGTCCACACTCAATACAAATACTAGTGGTTCAACCATCTGCCTGTAGAACTCTCTCCAAGACAATGCTGTCCAACTTTCCCAAAGACTCAGATAGTAGATGTACTGTCTAACAAGTAACTGAGCCACACATACCAGGAAGACCCTAGGGTTCGATTCCTGTTCTCTGCTGATCTCAGCTAGGGAAGCAGTTAGAGTGCCATGATTGGATCTCAGAACCCCCTAGGCTTGGAAAGGGGATAAACAGTCAGGGTTCCCCACTCCTGATCGCTATCCAATGACCCTTCTGGAAAGAGCACCTGCGTGGATGTTGGGCGAGGACAGGTTTGGCTCGCTTATGATGCCCCCAAGATTTACGTGAGGAGTGGCCATTTGGCCCCTTCTGCCACCTCAGCTGAGATTAGCATACTCTGCACTGACCAGATATGGAAGGGACCTTGCTGCTCTGTAGGGGTCAGCACCATATGAGGTCACGCACTGAATATTTTGGGAAGCTTTCAAATAATATATTTCAATGTATAATATATTTATTAAAGATGGCATTCCACAGCATTAATAATCTTTCACATTGACAAGCACAATAATTCACTAGGGAAAACAATAACTGTTATTGTCACTTTATTTGTCCTACAATGTGCCTCAGCCCCAGTGACAAGAGCATGACCCACTGCACCAATGTGACATTAGTCACCCCGTGGCCTCTCTGAATGAAACTGCCAATTCATGTTGAAATCTCATTTGACTGACGCAGTCTAACAAGCCACAGTTCTCCATGTTGTCAGAATCACAAGAGAAACAACAACTTGCATTTATGTAACCAGGCATAAGGCCGTTATGTCCATAATGTTATTACCATAATGTCCACTACTTTTCAGAGTTAGTCATCTCACAGCGCTACAGTGACAGTGGCTGCAGAGAGCGCCTCACTTATATTTACAGCACTTTGGTTACAAATAACTCATTCTGTGCTTTCCTCTGAGAAAAACTGCATGATATTGGAATGAGGTTGGTCCCCAGTGTTCAGAGACTAGAGCTCGAAGAACTTACACTTACACAGCATCTTATCATGTCCTTCAGGACATGCTAAAGCACTTCACATACAATATTAATTTGTAGGCAAAAGCAGCAAGCCATTTTGCATACAGCATGGTCCCACAAACGCCAATGAGGTGAATGACCAGTTAGTCAGTTTTTGGTGGTGTTAGCTGAGGGAGGATTTTTGGCCAGGAAACCAGGAGAATTCTCTGCTCTTTGTTGAATATTGCCGTAGGATCTTCAGTGGTTGCCTGGACAGGCAGATTAGGCCTCAGTTTAACATTTGATCCCAAGGATGGCACCTCCAACAATGCAACATTTGCTCAGGTAATTCCATGCTCAAGTCCTGGAGTGTTGCTTAAACCCACCATATTCTCATTCAAAGGTAAGAATACTACCACTGAGCCAAGCTACACTTCTAGCTATATAGAATGACTTGATATGCAAATGCTCATTAATCTTGAAAATAGACATCTTAGAGGAGATCTTTTAGAGGTAAGCTCATAAAATCAGCCCTTATGCTCCAATAGAAGAGGAAGTATGGATGGTAAAAGGCAAAATGTTATCAGTCTCACTACTTTCACAGACGTTGTATCATAGACTCTACCCAACTCATTTTGATTCCTGAGGAAAAGTTCGACACACTTTCTCCCGATACTCAATGGCAACTCAAGGACATTTGCAGAATCTCCGTCTAACTCACATCCTACAGTTTATATCCTTGAGTTGTTTCTCCTTGACATGATACTTGCACGATCCCAGCAGCTCAAGAACCATCACACAACATCCCATCATTTCCATCTCTACTTAACCCAATAAACCTTAATCCCATTCCCGGCTCAGACATTTATCCAGCTTTTTCTTCTAGGTATTAATTAACAAAGCTTTCACTGTTTTACCTGGGAGAGACACATTAATATTAACAGTTCAACATTGCTGCAAGGTTTGTCATCATGTAACGGAGATATGCTTTACAGTCATCTTAAATTTCTCCCCTGGGAGATTACATACTGTGTGAGATTTCATCACAACAGAAACAGTGTAAAGGAAGAATCGTACTCAGGTTAGAAAAAAGCAGAAATTGTTTATAACCTTCTAAACAAAGCAGTATAGATGACAGCCAATTTATCAAAGTATGTGGATGTTTACATTTTCTCAGATATGCTATTGGGTTTTATTTTAATATATTAAAAAGTTTACGGGAACTTCTCTGCCCTTCTTGGCCGAGATGCTTCACCTTTTGTATTTTAGATTCGTCTTCTAGATATGTTTTTAGTTCCTCGTGGGTTGAGAGTGCCTCCACTGGTCCTGATATCTGCGTATGTTTTGGTAACACACCCAGAATGACAAACAGAAAATCTTTCTTTAAAATTTCCTTTGGGATTCTAGATTTATCCCATGCCTTCACATGGTCCTTTTCACATCTTTGAAAATTAGCAGAGTGTCACAGCAGCAGGCCTAGTTTTCGAGTTTAACTATCAAGTAAATTTAATGCGCCATAAATGGACACAAAAACATATAACAGTAATGTAATACATTTACAGTAGATATACTAATTCATTCCTTGAAAGAAAAATAAGAAATGCTTGCAATCTCTAAGGTATATTATTATTATACAGTTAACTTTGATATACACAGTTAATATTTTCTGCTAGCCTTATCAACTATGGAATTAGCTGGCCTGAACTATCTCTCTGAAAGCTTCAGACTGAATTTATGGTTTGAACAGTCCCTGCTCGTATGTAGGAATTTGCTCAAGGCTTCTCCTGCTCCACTGTCGTAAATTTGGCCGAAACCCCATTTACGCATGGGCCAAACCTCTGCTGAGGTTACACCAGGAGAGCGGGAGGAGCCCGGATGATAATTCCTGGTGTTAAATATTAAATCAACAATTATGGATTTGAGTAACTGTCAGCTAAATTCAAAAAGGAGATGCTAGTCATACATATAACTGAACCAGTCATATAGCACTGTTTGTGTTTGAATTATGTGACTTGGTTCCTCTCTCAAGCCTGTGGTCTTTTGTATTGAGTTCGTCTGGGGACATGATTAATTTAATATTGTGGCTGAATTAAAGGGACCACTCGCAAACTAAAATGAGACAAAAAAGCACTATTTTCATCAAAATTACTTCTTTTCCAATTTCTCTCCTCCTTTCCTGAAGGTACTGATTCCTTGCTGAGATACGAGCCCCTGTGTGCTGCAATCCAGTACCACACCCAAGCAGCTATTCTTCATTGCCAAGGTTCACATGTAAAAAATAGTCACTTGGGCAAGATTCCAGGGGGCAGCACAAATGGAACTGCACCTCAGCAAGGAGTCAGAATGTGGAAGAGACAAAACTAGAAGGGAGTAAAAGAAGGAAAAATGGGAACATTGTGTGTTATACAGTTGTTAAATATCCAACCCTGGTTAGACCGCACCTGGAGTACTGTGAGCAGTTCTGGGCACCGCACCTTCGGAAGGACATATTGGCCTTGGAGGGAGTGCAGCGTAGGTTTACTAGAATGATACCCGGACTTCAAGGGTTAAGTTACGAGGAGAAATTACACAAATTGGGGTTGTATTCTCTAGAGTTTCATAGGTTAAGGGGTGATCTGATCGAAGTTTATAAGATATAAAGGGGAACAGATAGGGTGGATAGAGAGAAACTATTTCCGCTGGTTGGGGATTTTAGGAGTAGGGGGCACAGTCTAAAAATTAGAGCCAGACCTTTCAGGAGCGAGATTTGAAAACATTTCTACACACAAAGGGTGGTAGAAGTTTGGAACTCTCTTCCGCAATCGCTAAATTTAAACTGAGATAGATAGCTTTTTGGCAACCAAAGGTATTAAGGGATATGGGCCAAAGGAAGGTATATGGAGTTAGATCACAGATCAGCCATGATCTTATCAAATGGCGGAGCAGGCACGAGGGGCTGAATGGCCTACTCCTGTTCCTATGTTCCTAACAGTGGTTGCTTGGTATGGCAAAGTACAGAAGCAAGTTAACTGTTCAGTATTTTCATTATAATGAAAGCTCTATTCATACATTTTTAAGGTGAGTGGATCTTGAAACTACAGCTCACAGTGGAATGGTGTCATTTCTAACCTTCAAGAAGTTAACAGCAAAGTGTTAGTGATAATACTCTTGTGAAACACATAAATAAGACACAATTATACATTGATTACAGAGTGGTGCACACAAAGTATAAAACTGTCAAAATCACCCATTGTGCAAACCCCTCCTCAGCTCAGCAGGATGAAATTTTACAGCCGCCCTCTGACCTTTCTGAAGCAACACTCGACATTTCTTTTTCCCCGAGCACGTCGTTTTATATTAACGAGGTTCTCCCTTTTCAGCAAAGAGGTGGCTGCTTTGACCAAGCAAACATTAATTAGAACTATATTTTTAAAATAATTGACAGTTACAAGAAGCCTCTTGGTGGACTGTCATTATCCAATGCCACTAACGACACAACTTAAATACTGAATTAGAAAGGTAATTGTTTTCACCAACCAAAGCGAATGTACAAAAAAAAATTCACAAATGGACCAATTTACATGCAGACACATTCTTTGACAACTGCAGCAGCTTATCTGCCTCATAGATTAAGACTTTAGGGCAGCATATTAGTACAGGTCTGTGCAACACTATTAGGTTTGGATGAAGAATGCCCATCAGTCTGTTAGGTGACATTTTTCCAGAATACCATCTCTACCATCTTCCATTACAGCACCTGGTCATTTCTTAAATGAGTCCAGCATCCTGGAGATCTGTTGTGGTTCATCGCCCTCTGCATGAAGAAACACTTCCTTGTGTTTGTCCCAAGCTTGCCCTTTAAACCCTGAACCTGCGTCTCGCCTCCGTCGTCCAGTTGGGTGGGACTGCCCTCGCCTGGATCCATTCTTATCTATCCAGTCACAGCCAGAGAATCACCTGCTATTGCTTCTCTTCCAGCTCCTGCACTGTTACCTCTGGAGTCTCCCAAGGATCTATCCTTGGCCCCCTCCTATTTCTCATCTACATGCTGCCCCTTGGCGGCATCATCCGAAAACATAATGTCAGGTTCCACGTGTACGCTGATGACACCCAGCTCTAACTCACCACCAACTCCCTTGACAGTGGAGGGATTTAAATAAGAGGATGAGAAATTTAAATTTGAGGTATTTGGAGGGACTGGGAGCCAATATAGGTGAGTGAGTACAGGGACAATGGATGGATGAGTGGGACTTGATGCGGGATAAGATATGGGCAGCAGTTTTGAATTATCTGAAGTTTATGGAGGGTGGAGGATGGGAGGCCAGGCAGGAGGGCATTGGAATAGTCACATCTAGAAATGATAAAGACATGGATGAGGGCTTCTGCAGCAGATGGGCTGAGGTAGGGAGGGAAGCAGGCAATGGTATGGAAGTGGAGGTAGACGGTCTTTGTGATGGGGAGTCAAAAGCTCAGCTTGGGGTCAAATAGGATGCCAAGGTTGCGAACAAATCGGATCAGATGGAGGCAGGAACAGGCTCGACGATCCACAGTTAAATAGCACTGCTGATACACATTGGTTTGGGCTCACAAATGAAGATTGGCTACTTAGGCCAGGTCCTAGAGGATGACGGGTGCAGGCGAAAATTGTTTTTGGAGTGGAAATAGGCTGCGGGGAGACAAGGGCACATTACCTCAGCATCAATCAGCAGCTTTAGGAGAGGAGGGGCGAAGAAAGGAACAAAGGAAAAGCGATAGTGGCTTTAAGCATTAAACCTGCTGTTTCTGAAAAAATTATGATTCCAGTTTCTGGTGTTGGAGCTTGACACTTCACAACCAGTTCAATCACTCATGTACCCTGCAGGGGGGTGCGGGGGGTGGGCTGCGAGTCATGATGACACAGTTCGGGACGCTGGGGGGGTGGATGGGGGCAGACAACATACACTTCAGACCTGAATGAATTGCCTGTCAGCTATAGCCCACTAACTAAATTCTTGGAGGATGCCTATTAATATTCCTTGCACGGCAACTATATCTTATCTAGACATTGCCATTATAAGCCTGATAATTAGTTAAACCTACTTAAATGCATTCATAGTACCTCTGTGATCCCAGCTGCATACAAAATTGGATATATCGGAGGACAACTTACCAACCAAAACCCACCCTAATGAAAAAGTAACATGTGTTGTCCCGTCATGGGCAATCTCCACTCCAGATACATTTTCCATAAACATTCTTGCATTATGCAAAGAATTTTTCGAAAGAAAATGTCAATTAGATTTGCTTGGCGTTGTTACAATTGAGCCATGTCATTCACAGTGAGCTATTTTACATTTCAATAAGGTCCGTGAAAATCAGATCATTAGATTAACCGCTGTACAGTATTTGCTGTGGCTTTTGGTGGATATGAAATTATGCTTAGTCAAATTGGCTACAGAGAAGGAATTAATGTTTTGCTGCAGCTGTTTTATCTGGATTATCAGTAACACAGAAGAGAGAGGCAGCTCCGATGGATCAGTTAGTGAAGGAAGCGTATTACTGAGCCAAACAGACCAGAAGGTCCCAGGTTTCGAGGCTGTGCTGAGTTAGCTGATCTCAGATTGGGCGTGAGTAGTGTCACTGGCACAAATCACATTAGTGCTCCTGGGCTAGAGAGGGGAATATCAACCCGGGCTCTTACTTTTGATCACCATCTGCTGAGTGCATGTTTGGTCGTCGGATGAGGACTGGGCTGGGATGCCTCCCCACATTCGAATAGTCTTCTGACACTCATTGACTAGGCTCACACATGAAGGATGGCCATTTGGTTGAGGTAACAGAGGGGTGATTAGCGCCTATGGAACAACAACCCAGCAAACAAAAGGTGGCACCTTCAGAAAAAGGGGAGGGGGAGAAAATTGGTGGGAAAAAAAAACTTGGGGATGATACTGTATATCTTAGAAATAGATTACATCCAAAGACATCAGAATATCTTTGATATTTGGGATGTTTGGGCTTCAAGTCAAACTGGAGATTAGAAAAAAGATTGTTTTTCCACAAATTAATGGATGTGCAGAAGACTCCAACCAACAGCAGCATGAGATTGGGAAAGGAAGCTGGAAAAATGTTTGGTTGGGAACTGGATTTTTGTGCAGAAATTTCCCTTTTTCTTCCTAAAATTAAATGGGGGAGGTAGGGAACACGAGAGAGTTGTCTGTAGGAGGAGCAAGCATAAGTTCTATCTCATTACTATTTAGATCGTGACGAGTCATGGACAGTTGACGTCTCCTGGAGCCTGCTTCGTTGTCTTAGGGATTCAGAGTGCGATTTCCCAGAGGTTTTCCTGAATTGCCCACACTTCTTGTCACTCCCAGGCCACCGCGTTAGTAGCAGGTGGCTGGTCGGTGGCCAATTCAGGAAAAACTCTGGTCAGCTGAGAACAGCCTGCCCTTATGCTCTCAGGGGTAGATCTTGACTTTGTACGACAGTGTAAAACGGGTGATAGTGAATCGGCAATGGAAATAAGAATCGGGAGGGATGTAAAACAGGCTGCCAATTGACAATCACCCATCTCCGCTCCTCCAATTCTGGCCTCTTGCGCATTCCCGATTTTCATCGCTCCACCATTGACGGCCGTCCCTTCAGCTGCCTAGGCCCTAAGCTCTGGAATTCCCTCCCTAAACCTCTCCGCCTCTCTACCTCTCTACTTCTCCCTCCTCCTTTAAGACGCTCCTTAAAATCTACCTCTTTGAGAAAGCTTTTGGTCACCTGCCCTAATATCTCCTTATGTGGCTCGGTGTCAAATTTTGTTTGAAAATCGCTCCTGTGAAGTGCCTTAGGATGTTTTACTACGTTAAGGGCGCTATATAAATGCAAGTTGTTGTTGTTTTACATTATCACGCGAAGTCAAGATATACCCCCTCAGTCTCAGCAGTGCAAAGTCCAAGGGGATCCAAAAAGTAGAAAACGGCACTGAAAGCTTCCACATTGGGCTGGAGACACTTGATTGAAACAGGTTGATTAGAAGGGAAGTGGAGGGAATGTTAGCTATGCCATCCTTGGAGCTCCATGTCCCTTTGCAAGCAAGAAAATGATAGGTCTATAGGGCCATTTTACATTCCCCAATTTTCTCCCCTTCGCTCCTAGGAGCAGGAACAGTAACCAGTTTAATCTCCTTACCCCTGGGAGGCGGAGAACAACTATAGTGGCCCAACGTAATAGAGATAGCGAAGGTAATAGACAGTGTGCAGAAACTAAACCTAGAACACTGCTTTCAGTTAAATGGTGATAGCTGGAGAAGGGGACACAGGTTCAAAGGCAAAATTTAGCGCTGATGCCATGAAGTTCTTCACACTTGGAGTGGACTAGCAAAGTGAAGGCAAAAACTTGGAATTATATAAGAAATAATTGGATGGTATAATGGGGAATTTCAGGTTTTTTTCTGGACAGATGAGTTGAGATGGGCTGAACTGCCTTCCCAATCTGAATCCATCTTGTTGTCTGTACCAATGGAGATCAGCAACAATAACACACATTTGTATTGCACCCCTTGCACAGGAGAATGCCCAGGGAGAGAAAGAGGGCATTGAGGGGGCACGAGAGTAGATGGGAAGAGACTTAAAGCACAAAGAAGCAGATTTTTAAGGGAATGAGTGATGCGGAGAAGCAGAGTGGAGGAGGAGAGTTCCAGGGGGCAGAGGCTTAATGACTGAAGGATCAGCCACAGATGGCAGAGTGGAGGGAGCGGGGAACAGGCAGTAAACCAGAGTCAGAGGAGGATGTGTGCTGGGGCACAGACTCAAGTGGGGAAGGATGAGGAGAGAGTGGCTCAGTGGGGAAACAATTCATTGTTTTATTTTAGATTAGCAGCGACATAACACAAGTTCTATTTTTAAAATAACATATAAAATACAAGTAGACATAATTTAATTGCCTGATCAAACATAGTTCAGCTGTCTCACTGTTAGTATATAAACACCTTACTTTCATTCATCATCAATGACTGTAAAAAAAAAATGGGCTTTCACTTCAAACAACATTTCAGAAATTTGAATCAGCCTGGGAATCTTTTCAAACCAGGAAATATGTCAAAAATATATTTCTACTTTGGAAGCAATGAGGTCCCTGGAGGATGTCCTTGCAAGATGAATAAATGATACCCTGGTGCCCACTGTTTAACTGTGGGAGAGCAGTTAATAGGTAGCAGAGAAATACCCAGGCTTCTGCTTGCCCAGGTCCCCAAACTACAGGTGCAGAGCTGCAAGGATGAGGTTTTTTTTTACTTAACCACAGGATAACAGTTGGAAGAAATCAAGATAAATAAAATAGCAAATTCAGTAGATATCACCTCCAGAAAATGAACTAGCTGCAATACAAATTATTGTCAGTGCACTTCACTCACTCAGTGTGTCTACAGTCTACGGGCCACTCTGATAACAGGACCTACTGCACATTTTTGTCCACAATTTGAATCCCCATGACAACGATTTAAGTAAGAGAATGTCTCAATAAAATGATGAACCAGGAATCATTTTAAAATGCATTTCACACCAAATATATTTGCTCCAAGCCACTATGTTAACAGTATTTTCTGTTTTCTGATGGAATCATATTTTGAGATGGGCCTATATTTTGTGACAGCTCCACTCTATGTTTCGTGATAGCTTCATTCCCAGTTTTGTGAAGGGTTCATGTTTTGTAATGCATTTGTTTGGTGATAGATGCATTCCATTGTGGGGAGTCCACTTTTTGGGATAGTTCTGTTCCACATTTTGTGATAGGTCCATATTATGATTTGTGATGGGTTCAGGTTTCATGCGGTGCCCATATTTTGTCATACCGCCAGTCCATAGTTTGAATAATATCCATTTCACATTTTGTGATTGGTCCATATTTTCCTCTAGCCCTATTTCATATTTTATGTGAATCCATATTTTATGATAGTTTCATACCAAAGTTTTATGATACTGCCATTCTACGTTTTATGATAGACGCTGGCGATTAACAGAGAAAGCACTCGGAATGGTTGTAAATGGCTGAGGAAGGTGACATAATGAAGAGCAGCACAATATATTTGAGCTGTTTCTACATAGAAATGACATTTTTGTCTTTTATTTACTACCTGTGCAGTCCACCTATAAAGCTATATTTTGCCACTATTCTTCACTGTGTCAGATTTTCACACCATGACCATGTATAGTGACCCAACTAACGACATTGGCAAGAATGGTAAGATAGCCCCTGTACACTGCTGCCTGGCTACCCCCAGCCCTCAGGGACACACTGACCCTGCAGTATGTAGCATTACTGCAATAGTATTCACAATTATTCTATTGATGTATACTCCTGTAAATATGTTTTTTTTAAATGTGCTGTTGTAGACTAATGTAAGACTTGATCTCTTTTTTTTAATTAAAAATTCCAATTCGTACGTGCCCTCTTCATAAGACTCTCACATCTTGTGAAACTAAGCTGGTTCGAGAGTGCACAGTCACGTATCTAACCACTTATCTATTCGTAGAGATGCAGAGCCAGCAGAGCAGGGCTAATGTGTGAATATCCACTCCACATTGTGAGCAGTGCTGCCCTTTCAGTAAAGACACAACCAATTACAATTCATTGTTAATCCTAAATTATTGACATATCTGAAAAGTTCACATTTCTAAATGTATATAGTATGTGCATGGCTGGAAACGTGAAAGTTCATCTGCAGTGCTTTCATTCTTTGCTGGCACTACATTTAAATATTTCTATGTCACTGCTAACAGCATCAGTCCCATCTCCCCCTTCTCTGATCAGCCTCAGTGCTCGTACTAAACCTTCTGCCTTCCACTCCCATTATGTAATTCCCAGGGTTATCCCTTTCCTCTCCTGGTCTGGGCTTCTTAGGGTTAGCCCTTCCCTGTTCCTGCAGGATTTGTGGCTCTGAGAATTATCTCTTCTCCCTTCTAGTATGCCACTCTCTCCAGGGTCTGTCCTCTCAGAGTTGCCCCTTCCCACTCCCGATCTTCTTCTCAGGTTTATCCCTTTCCTGTTCTGGTCTGTTGCCCTCGGAGTTATCCTTTCTCCTTCTTTGGAGATGCCCTCCTTTGCCATGCCGTTCTCCCTTGTGATCTGTTGCTCTCAGGGGTGCCACTTCTCCTCTCAGTCTGTCCTTCTCATTGCCACCCCACCCCCTCCTCAATATCTTCCTGTCAGGGTTACTCTAACCCCCACGTGATCTTTCACCCTCATCATTGCTTCTTTTCTTATTGGTATAAGCCAAGCCTCTATGATAGGCCCACATCTTTTTACTTAGAATAAAGTAGAATTTTACAGCACAGAAACAGGCCATTCTGCCCAACAGGTCTATGCTGGTGTTAATGCTCCACAAGAGCTGCCTCCCACCTTACTTGCTCTCTCAGGAACTTATCTAGCTTCCCCTTAAATACATCATTTTTTTAAAAAAGATCTTTGATGAGCTTTTTTTTTCAAAGACAAAGAGGAGTATACCATGACCAAATGTCACTCACCCGTGCATCACCATGGTGACAAAAAATTGTTGTTCTTCTCTCGAAAACAAAAAAAACAAAGTTTGCCAAGTACTTTTTCAGACAAACAGTCCCCTTTAATACAGCCTCAATTCCCTAATCATTGAAAAGCATTCACATCACAAGATAGAACATAAGATAAACACAAGAAATATGAACAGGAGTATACCACATGGCCCCTCAACAAAATTGAATTCTTATGTCTCAGGGACAACACAATGTGCAGCATGAATACAATTCACAACAGGACTCAGTTTAAGAAAAAACAAACTGCCGTCATGCCCGGCCTACATAACTCATAAGCCTGAGGACCTGTAAGCATGTTCCTGACACCACCTGGTGATTTATTATTACCCAGGAAACCACCAGGTCTGGCTTGTATCCTATAAAGGCCCTGGTCTCAGAGTGTTTGGATAACTGATGCACTGTATTTATACACAGAGCCTTGTTGATAGTTTCACAGTGCCTGAAGTTGTATTTCATATTTATTTTTTAAAAATTCTTAATTAAGTGAGGTTTTCACATAGGTATAATATTTGAATAATTCTGTGCTTTAGAATCTTTTCAGCTCTCTCTTATTAATTGCAGCAACACACTCAACAGATTCATATGATGCCAATTATCCAGAAAACCAGTCATCACACCCCACTCGAAATAAAATCGGAAACATGAACAAACTTAGTGGCAGCTTCCCTTTAAACCTTCCCTTTTGCTCAGAGGGTAAATTAACAGGTACTGAGCCACCCAGATCAGGAGAGACCCACGTTTAATTCCCAGTAGGTACTGAGTTAGCTGATTTGTGCTGGGCCTGCTATTGCAACTATCTTCATTGCCTCTGAGCTAGGGAAGGCCGAAACCAGGTAGGGGGTCAGAAAATACCATTTTGGGATACTGTATACGAGTAATTTGAGACATGACAAGGTAAGTGTAACATGCTTAGGGGGAAAAAGGTGACTCTGCACCTATGATTCCCAAAGCTCATCACCACTGTGGTTTTCCTCGTGTCATTTCTTTGTCTGTGGTGGTCTAATTGATAGAGATTGATTGCCATGATTAATCAACAAATCCATTATCGTTGTATCCTGCGACTACCAAGGTGGTAAAATGTAAGGAATCTTACAACACCAGGTTATAGTCCAACAGTTTTATTTGAAAATCACAAGCTTTCGGAGATTATCTCCTTCGTCAGGTGAGTGACGAAGGAGATAATCTCCGAAAGCTCGTGATTTTCAAATAAAACTATTGGACTATAACCTGGTGTTGTAAGATTCCTTTCATTTGTCCACCCCAGTCCATCACCGGCATCTCCACATCATACCAAGGTGGTAGAAGGCGAACTAGATGGACTTCAGTCTTTTTTCATCAAGCAACACCTATGTTCCTATGGGTTGATCCTGATTGGTTTCAGGTGACTTTCCTACTGGGAAGTGCATGTGCACAACTGTTGGGTGAAAATAGAAACAAGCTCAGCTGTGATGCCATGCATGGTTGAATGTCAAGAAGACTGGCTGCTTTGGCAAGGTACCAGAGGGTGGGTGGTACTTGTGCAACTTTGCCCAACTAGGAATCAGCACCTTCAAGTAACGAGAGGCAAAAACTTAGAGAATAACTTTACATTTGCTGTAATCATTCTCATCTCATTTTACAGATGTAACAAATTAGAATGTTTGAAGTGACAAAGGCAGTTTATTAGCTGGGGTGGTGACTGAATATCAGCAGAGAGGTGGAATGTGCAGCAGCTGAAGCTCATTGAGCACAAGGTTAAACCATCACCATGGAAGACATGGTCATTAAACTGTGAATATGCTTTAGTATATTTCAATATCTAATAACTTTTATTATTATAAAATATTTTAGTTTGATTTAGCAGATTTACTAGAATGATACCAGGGTTTAGAGGGTTAAATTATGAAAGGTTGTGTAAACTTGGCTTGTATTCTCTTGGGTACAGAAGATTGAGGGATGATTTGATCGAGGTGTATAAAATGTTAAAAGGATTTGATAGGTTAGAGTTACTGCAGGTCGTTTTTATAAAATATCTTGCCCCTTCCCTCCTTTTCCCATTCTGGACTGGCCTCTAGGGCTTATTTGTGTCCACAGTGGAGCAGGGTTCCAAAACACGATGGTGGGGGTGGGCAATGAGAAGTTAACAACATATTTTAGTGTCCCTTTTGTCACCGGTTTGATATTCAGTCACCACCCCAGCTAATAAACTGCCTTTGTCACTTTAAACATTCTAATTTGTTACATCTGTAAAATGAGATGAGAATGATTACAGCAAATGTAAAGTTATTTTCCCTAGACTTTCTTACAAATGTGTTAAACTGCCTAAATATCACTTGCAGGGTTTCTAAATTTGTAAATTAAGGGACTTTACTTCAGGCATTGGGATATGTTTCTTGTAGTACTTTAGCTGTCCATACCCACACACACATAAATCTGTTACAGTCCTCTGAGCTGCATTGGGACTGGCCGAAACTCATTTCACATGGGACTCTCTCAGCCATCAGAGAGCAGAGGCTTTCGTTCCAAAGGGGTAACTTCAACTTTGGGCAATGCAGTAAAATGGGCAATAGCAAATTGGCCGCCCATTATATGCCAGGCCCGCTTTTGCTTTCTACTGAAGTCAATGCAAGGGGATATTGGGTGGGTGTATAATGGGCGGTGTGTAAAATGGGCGGTATGTATAATGGGCGGTGTGTAAATCGGGCGGAGTGTGTAATAGGCGGTGTGTATAATGAGTGGTGTGTAATCAGTCAGGGTGTATAATGGGCAGTGTGTAATTGGAGGAGGTGTATAATGGGCGGTGTGTAAATCAGATGGGGTTATAATGGGCGGTGTGTAAATCGGGCGGGGTGTAAATCGGGTGGAGTGTAAATTGGGCGGGGTGTAAATCGGGTGGAGTGTAAATTGGGCGGGGTGTAAATCGGGTGGGGTGTATAATGGGCAGTGTGTAAATTGGGCGGGGTGTTTAATGGGCGGGGTGTAAATCGGGCGGAGTGTATAATGAGCGGTGTGTAAATCGGGCGGGGTGTTTAATGGGCGATGTGTAAATCGGGTGAGGTGTATAATGGGCGGTGTGTAAATCGGGTGAGGTGTATAATGGGCGGTGTGTAAATCGGGTGAGGTGTATAATGGGCGGTGTGTAAATCGGGTGAGGTGTATAATGGGCGGTGTGTAAATCGGGTGAGGTGTATAATGGGCGGTGTGTAAATCGGGTGAGGTGTATAATGGGCGGTGTGTAAATCGGGTGAGATGTATAATGGGCGGTGTGTAAATCGGGTGAGGTGTATAATGGGCGGTGTGTAAATCGGGTGAGGTGTATAATGGGCGGTGTGTAAATCGGGTGAGGTGTATAATGGGCGGTGTGTAAATCGGGTGAGGTGTATAATGGGCGGTGTGTAAATCGGGTGAGGTGTATAATGGGCGGTGTGTAAATCGGGTGAGGTGTATAATGGGCGGTGTGTAAATCGGGTGAGGTGTATAATGAACGTTTAATTCTATATCGTCCATTTTACACCATCACCCAAAGTTAAAACTCCCCCGCGCATTAGATTAAGCTGAATATGAGAGCAGATCCCTGAGGTGAAAGGTCAGTGCCCACCTCATTGTGCATCTGATCCAACAACCCTGCGTTCTGGCGGTTTTGCTTTGAAATTATGGGGTAGATTTTCACTTTGGTCAGGATAGGAAATGGGCAGTTACAGATCGATCTCCCGTTACAAACCCCGCACGATTTTTCTTTTTATTGAAGCCAAAGTGAAAATCTACCCCAAGGTCTCGACAGCACCCGCCTGGCACTTCGACCACATTGCAGCGTAAAGGGCACAAAATCTCCCCCCCCCCCAGTGTGTCCCAGACTGTATTTTCATGGCTCCTGAGACTGCAATTGAAGGCAGAGTGAGACACTGGCCTTCACCGACTGCATGTCCAAATGGGCTCATATTAGGGCTGTCAGCAAACTGCAAGGAAAAAAGGGGGTTAGAGAGATGCTGGTAGTATAGAGGCCTCAGCCTGAGCTCTCCCTGCTCCCTGATGGTATCATCCACCAAAAGATACATTTCATGCACAGTCTGGTTCAAGGGATGAAACAAGTTGATTTCAGTGTAATTAGGAAATCAGAGAAATTACCACAAGGTGAATTTTTTTAACAAATCACTGTTTATCTGTTAGGCCTAGGCATGTGAGATCAATAAAGAATTTGTAATTATTGTCACGCACAGAGCTGAAACAGCTAATTTGAATTTCATCAGCAAACATGCACCCGCATACAGTGACACTGAAAGATGGAAATTAAAGGTTATTTTGGATTAAGCCATTGCAGCTCAGAATAAATAAAAAATTGAAAAAGCACTACAGCCTGCTGTCTGTGCTAATCAAAGAATTAAGACTTTGAATGTTTAATCTGACATTACAGCTACATCTCAACACTACAAAAAACAGTGGTCCCCTGAAATGGTATATTCCGACTGAGAATTGGACCTGGGATTTTCCTGGTTTGTACGATGCAGAACTATACCAGGCAGTCCCAATGTTGTACTGAGTCATACAGACCAGGAAGGTCCCATGTTCAAGTCTTGGTCTGTGTTGACTTGGCTTTTAATGTCATCTGAAGTGAACCTAGTGAGCCACTCAGTTGTCAAACAATTGCTAGTGAAGAAGCAAGCCCATCATCCATTTCTCAGGGCAAGTAAGGCTGGGTAATAAATGTGGTACTGGCACCCACAGCCAGAGAACTTAATAAAAAAAAACATTGCTGGAAAATGTCTGTTGGCATGGATAGATGAGAATGGGATAGGGATCACCTGTGACGCCCCCATGGTTAAATAGCTCCCTGACATTCACTGTCTGCATTGTGTTGTTAGCCATGGCTCAGTGTTAGCACTCTTGCCTCTGAGTCAGAAGGTCGTGGGTTCGAATACCCAACGTGGAGCCTTGAGCACAAAATCTAGGCTGACACTCTAGTGCAGTACTGAGGGAGTGCTGCACTGATGGAGGTGCCATCTTTCAGACGAGATGTTAAACTGAGGATCCATCTACCCTTTCAGGTGGACATAAAAGATCTCATGGCACTATTTCGAAGAAGAGCAGGGGAGGTGTCCTGGCCAATATTTATCCCTCAACCAACATCACTAAAAAACAGATTATCTGATCATTATCATGTTGTTGTTTGTGGGACCTTGCTGTGCGCAAATCAGCTGCCATGTTTCCTACATTACAACAGTGACAATACTTCATTGGCTGTAAAGTGCTTTCGGACATCCTGAGGTCGTGAAAGGTGCTATATGAATGCAAGTCTTTACTTCTTTGTACACTCACATGAAATATAACTAATTGGCTCTTCTTTCCCATCTTCGTAAATGAAAAAAAAAACATTTTTGCTTGAAGAGAATGCTCCTTCAAATCATGGTTATCCAAACTGCTCAACTGCCCAACTTGAATCCTGGCAATCTGGCCCTCAATGCCCACTGGCAACTCAATCCTATTTGCACTTACTTCTTATTCTCTGATTCAACCTGTTTGAATTTTATAGGCCCGAAGGTTTGGAAAGGGCTGTTCTCAGCACTGTTGTCTTATTGGTGGATAAATCCTAAATCAGAACAGCAAGATCTATTTGTATCAGCAACTTGAGATGTATGGGAATTAACGTGAACGTGCATTTAAACATTATATGCAGCCTCTGAAGCTCCATGGTACATACCTAAGCAGCCCAAGAAGACAAAATAAGCTTCCTGATTTCACTCCTGACTGGCCTAGCTCTAATTAAATAGATAAGCCATGACAGTAGGATAAACAGAATCAGGTTAAAACTAGTGAATTCAGGACTGATGTCAGAAAAATAGCTTCACACAGATCTATACTTGGACTAGATTTGTGGGTGGGATAGAGCCAGTTGAATGCCGTGAAAACTAGAAAGACAATACTTGCCTTATACAAGCCTTGATATGACTGCTCTAGAATCCTATGCCCATTTTTGGTCCTCTGACATGGTGGGGAATATTGAGGCCCTGGAGAAGATTCAGATGAGGGCCACCAGAATGATACTTAGTCTTAGAGCTCTTAGTCACCAGGGTAGGCTCAGGGAACCAGAGCTTTTTTTTAAACTAAAGAAGGGTAGACTTTGAGGTGATATGATTGATATTTTTAAATTGGTGAAGGGAATAAATTCTGTTTGGATGGATAGTTTATTTGAGCTAGATAGGGAGCTGCATGAGTTCCTGAGAGTGGAAGACATCTCAGTTTATAGAAGGTAGCAGAGAATTAGCTATAATCAGCGTTATGAGTTACAGCAGTTTCTTGGAACTTGATCGATCTCCTTCAGGGACCAGAGAGGAATTTCCCAAAGTTTTTCCCAAATTGGCCTAAAACATTTTATCTTTTTTTTTGCCTCTCCCAGAAGATTGTCTGATGGGGGTGGGTTAATGGTGTGTATGGGCTACACCATGTCTGAATGGGACAGGCCAAGTGGACCTTTTGGTCTTCTCATGTCCTTCTTTTTCATATCTTTGCATACGGATGAGCTAAGGGGGACTGAAAGGCCTCTCATGTGTGATCTCATGAACAGGAAAGTGTTATAAGCCTGTCCTTTGTGATAGAACAATCCTATCTACCTGCCCTCTCACGACATTTATCCATCTCTTCACTCTTCAGAAATGCAACATATTGTTTTACACAAATATGTCTGAAAGTCTCCTCTCCCTGTCACCTGGAAGTGTCCTATACGACATTAGCTTTGGACAGCCTCAACCCAGTTCCCAGTGTGCCAACAACACAAAACTGCCCTTAACTTAATACTACACTGGCAACCTTACTCTGACAGGCCACAAGATAACTGGGAAGAGAAATGGAAAAGGTCACACTGGTGCAGTAGGAGGTGCGTTTCAGAAGCTGGGGCCCAGGCACGTTATTGGAGCAGAATAGAGAGACTATCTGATGCTGATGCAGAGTGTCTGAAAGTCTTTCATTCCCCAACACAATCTCCAAAAGAGTTAAAACCTGAATTTGGAGGACATAAAATTTCAATTGTGCTTTTCTTTTTGTTTTCTAAGTATTACCTGCCAGACATAATCTTATGAAAATCCTGGGAAAGGTTGGTGAGTTTAACCAATCTGTCTGGGTGTGTCAGAATACATAAGCTTATAAGAGTGAAAGAATAGTTTCTCATAAACTCTGTATTGTGGCTGTGTGGCTGAGTACATGTATAACACGTAATGTCTGAGAAACCAGACAATGTGATCTTCACAGGGTTCAGCATCTTCACTAGGGAAAAAGTGTATATATTTTTTATTGAGAAACCTAGGCCCATAGTGCAGGACACCGTCAAGGCTGAAAACAGTAGGTGAGACAATGAGGTAACTCAAGAAGTCATGGTTAAATGATGACAAAGTTGGATTTTAAAAGTTTGTGGTTTATAGGAGGAGGTCCCAGAGCTTTGAGTCCTGGGAACGAATGAGTTAGAGTAGGAGATAAATCTTCGATTCAATAGTGAGGTTGCAGGGAAAGTAAAGGTGAGTAGAATGACATGTTTGGAGCTTAGGAGGAAAAAGAGAGGGAAGTTCGGGGGAGCAATGACCATAGTAACAAATGGAGAAAGACAAAAAAGATTTGGTGGATAGAGAGAAGTTAGAGGCTAAAGGTGAGAGAAGGAACACTATTAGATAACAAGCATTTCCAGTGTGGGCAAACAGCACACAACAAAGACCTCATCGGCCAAGTCACTGTTGGTATTGGGCCAGCTGACTGTAAGTGTCACTTTGTCTGCCTGAAACCTGAAGTTAATATTAAATTCACCAAGACAAACCAGGCAATAAGCAGGTAATTTCTTCACTGACCACGGTTAATGACCTAATCCATCACACATGTTTACAGAAGCCATTATCTTTTCAATAAGAAAGAGACAGAATTTATTGAACTCTTGTTAAGCACTGACAAGTGGAATCTCTCATGCAGCAAAGACATTAACTTTCTGCTCCATATAAATTGGGAGTCCGGTTACCCCATCTCACTGGATGAATTCAGGCATCATTTACCTCAATCCATCTGTACCATACCACATTTAATGAATATAAATTGCAGAATTAAGGTCCCAACTAACTGTGCAGCAAACATGAAGCAAATGTGTGAAAGATAGATAAACGTCTGCATTTTAAAGATGTATTTTCCCTCTCCATGTGGAGTTAAAAGAAAATTCTTTCTCTCATTGAGCTAATTATAAACCAATGACCATTCAGTAAAAGAATGTTTCTTTAACTCTGTGCACAGAGGAAAATATACACCTATATGTAATTATTTTCAGAACATATTTTAGAAGGGTAATTACCAGAAAGCTTTACCTCGCCAAAGGTCGTAGTACAACAGATATGTAATATTGCTCCCAGTGGACTGTGACATAGCACAGTCTATATAAATCTTGAAATGCCTGTAAGACTACCTTGATATTTTGATTTACATCCAGCCAACTAAACTCCTACCCTGGATCAATTTTCTGGGAAAATGTATATCATGATATAAATAGTACCAATATTTAAAAGTGTAATAAGATCACATCAATACATCTTTAAAAAGCTAACAGCACAATATGCTAATACTTCAGCAATGTAAGATAAAGGAGAGCAATAAATTTTGGCTAATTGGCATGGAGATGAATTTTAAATGTTAAGGTCAATCCTTCCTGATTCGCAGATGACAGGAGCAGAGCTGGAGCAGGAATATAAATGCTATATGCCCAATAGGTACCAGAATTAAAGGGGGAAGGGGGACTGTTGATTTATGTTAAGAGTGTTAGGGTCAAGATCCTTTGCGCCAAGCCTAGCACACTCTCTTCCAGGATCTCAAAACTGGAATTCCTTACCTCCCTCAGTCTTCCCTTCCTCTTAAGGTCTGGAGGCTTTTAAAATCTAAGCTTGGTGTCACCGAGCCACTACTTCTTGATTTACCTCATCTGCTCTCTGTTCAATCCCTTGCTGATGTCCTGCCTTTGGCCCTTCACCTGGATTTCTCAATGTAAAAAAAAAACATACACAGATATGATAATGCTGATCCCACTCACCTCAAGAAAAGTGAGTCAGAGAAGGACCTATTAGCCAGACCCGATCAGGTGAGTCTCTTTGAGGCTGATTGTGGTCTTTGACAAATGGACGATCCTCTCTCAGAGAGAAGATATATATCTTTAATTATTTCAATGCAGTCCCGCTGAGCAAGTTGGACCTACATTGAGAGGACTTTTCCCTTCCCTCCAGATTGATGGTCTTCTTTAGGAACCATTAATAAAAAAGACTGTACGTTTAGCGCATAATAAGCAAATGAGAGCTTTTCATTATTTCTCAGTGGAGAGCAAGAGGCCAGCTCCTATTTCTACTGAAAACAATGGGAGCTTTAACTAACCAATTTTTTTTAATTTGTGCGCTTAACCTCTTTACTTTCCGTAGCTGCACGATTTGACATTCTGCAGAATAATGTAGGAATGTTCCCACAGTAATTGGATTTTTGTCTGTGTCAAACTTTGACAACATGATCATAAATATTCATGAAGGTTTGAATTTGAGTTTGAGTAAAGTGAGCAGAGACAGTGCAGGTTGTTTTTGGAAGGAAGGGGCTTATTGGCCCAGTAAACTAGTTCTTATCTTCTCCTGCCCTTGTGGCAATAGCAACGGACCTGTTGGACTGAAAGGCCTGTATCTTTGCTGTAAAATTCTATATAATTCTATGTCATTCCTTGGGCTACTGGAATTAGCCTTTTGGCTACTGAAAATCAAAGATGGGGCACAGTATTGAGGTACTTGGCTAAAAGCAGTAATCATATATATGATAACAAATAATCCTCAGTCATTTACAGATTAGTAATCCAATTGAGGGGTTTAGGTGCAAACTGAATATATTGGTCATTGGAACTCTGAAACTGGATTATTGCTTTAAATTAAAAGAGCAGTTTAGGATAAATAAACTTATCCAGTTTGGAGATGGTTAACAGGGCTGGTTTCTCCTCGTCTATACCACCTGAGTTTGATGCAGCAGGGGAAATGGCCGTGGGGTCATGGTGGGGTTAGAGAGAGAGTCATGCTCCAACTCACCTCTGGTGACCATACTGCTCCAGATGGAAACCCAGCCAATAGTAAGAGTCTGCACCTTTGGACGAAAAAGACATGGATCCCTATTTTGTCTTCACAGACTAAGCCCATGTCTGATGTCAACGGAGTGTACCTCAAGGCAAAACTTGACCTTAAACAAGTGGTGGGATACCAGTTTTTAAGGAGAAGTCACCAGGGTGCCTAGCTCTCCTCATAGTATCTCACCCAAACCTTTTCTTCCTGTCACCTATTCCCATTATAACCCTAACCTAGTGTTACAATGGGCTCGATATTAGGAGGGAGGTGGGTTGGCAGCGGGGGGTTGACTGGGCGTGTGGGTAACGTGCCCAATGAAATCGGGGTGCTCCGCACGTGATCGCAGCCTAATTGAAGGCACTTACACGTGCTTCCGGGTTTCCCGTTCCAGACCTGCGCAGCGGGCACACTGCGCACCCACATCACAGGCTGTCAGTAGGAGAAGCCCTATTTAAAGGGGCAGTCCTCCAATGCTCCTCCTGCAGCAAAGAATCATTTTGGCAGCATGGAGTAGGCCAGAGGCAAGGATGCTGCAAGGTTCTCTGACTCCTCATCTCAGGTGCTGCTCGATGGGGTGAGGAGTAGGAGGGAAATTTTTTTCCCATCTGATGGGAGGAGGTGACCAAGAAGGCCTGGCTGGAGGTGGCCGATGAGGTCGTCAGCGGCAGCAGCAATGTGTGCTGAACCTGGGTCCAGTGCAGGAAGCGCTTTAATGACCTAACCAGGTCAGCCAAAGTGAGTATACTTACGCATTCTCCCACACTCCGTCTTCCACATCACCTCCACCACCACACAACTCCTTCTGCACTGCCACCACAACGCTCTCATTTCACTCCTCACAACCACTCAACCATCATCGTACTTACCAACCTGCACTTACTCACCGCCCCAGTTCCCATTCGAACACTACCACGAAACCCAATCCTCATACAATCTCATGGCTATGTTGCCCATGCACCCTCCCATGCATCTCCCTCACGGTCACCCCCACCCACATCAATGCATGCAGCAGGTCACTGTGCAACCATCATTCAATCACGCCTCTCTGTGCTTTGCCTTGATAGGAGAAGAGATGCCAGAACGCCCAGGAGAGGGCAAGGACCGGAGGGGGCCCGCCACACCAGGTGGTCCTAACGGACACGGAGCAGCAGGCATTGGAACTAAGCCGGACGCTGGAGTGCCTGTCCGTGGCGGACACCAAGACTGGGAGCGCAGAAAAACGTCTGGAATCAGAAATCTAACACTCAGCACTCATGATAGTGAATGATCTTAACATCACTTGGCATCTGCAGCATCTCAACATCTGTCCACACGCTTAATATTGCTTTCTGTTCTCTTGCAGGGCCATCTGCGACTGCCGTGACTGCAGAGGGTAATTCCTCAGAGGACCTGCTGGTCTCTGAGGGTGCATCGTCACATCTGAGCCAGCCATCCACCAGTGCAGATACACACACCTCGGTGGGTCCCCATCCTCAGTTAGGTGGGCTTGCACATGGTGAGTCACCATGCACACGTGAGCACGAGCAGACCCTGGTGGCAGGGGCAGCCGTGGAGAGTCGGCGTCGGTGGGAGCATTCTTCTCCAGGCTCTGCTCAGCTGGACCCAGATACTGAACCCTGGGGGCCAGCCATGAAAAGGAGAGTCATCGAGGGCCAGCAGCACATTGCCGAGGTACTGGAACAGCTGCCACGGGCACTCTCCACAATCGCGCAGAGGATGGAGGAGTCCAACTCCTGCATGAATGGAATGGTGGCACAGGTACAGGAGGGTATCTCCGAGATACTGTCACAGGGACGTAAAGGCATCTCTGAGATAGTGTCGCGGGTAGGTGCGGGAATGTCTACAATGGAGGAAAGGCTAGCCTCCATTGAGCTTCAAGCACGGCTCAACAATGAGTCCATTCAGGCCCCGGAATCAGGGTGAGCAACATTCTGCCGCTTTAAACAGGCTGGCAGATAAATTACAACTGGCCTTCCAAGGCTTCACACAAGTCCTCCAAACTGTCATCCAGCAGGGTGGAAGGAGTGATGTGGGCCTGGGCCAGGAAAGGGATGATGGTGAAAGGGGACATGGAAGTGGGGACGCCACTCAAAGCGCTTCTACATCTCATCCGTTGTCCCACTCTCAACCAGTACCCGCAATGCTGCCTCTTCTCCAGGTGGCCGAGTCTGCCCCTGCACAGATGCAGGTGGAGCAGTCTTTGGAGGGACCCTCAGGGGCACCAAAACCCAGAGGGCGTCCGCGCAAAGCATCTCATCGGTCAGGGCATGGACAAGAGCAACCTGCCACTACCTCTGCTGAAGCCACAGGGGTAGCACCATGTAGGGGTTCCCGTAAACGTAAGGCTAACGTTTTGTGAGCACAAAAGGGATGCACAAGGGTATATGACAGAATGTCATGTTTTTGATTTAGTTTTGTTTGTTTTGCAGAGCACATTAAAATTTGTTATTAGCACTACTGCCACGTCTTTGCAAATCTTGTCTGGTTTGTGCAATAATTCCCTTTCCTGAGGATCACCATGAAGACCCACACCTGATGCCACTCATTGTGTCACTGCAGAGTGGGTGTAGGTGTATTTGCAGGGCTCTTTTGTGCAGGCAACTGAGAGACGTCGGCGATGTCCCCGGTGGCCCCCTGGAAGGATCAGGAGGAGAAATTGTTGAGGGCAGTGGTGACTTTGACAGCGACAGGCAAGAAGATGCTGCTCGGGCCAGCCAGGAGCAGCTCGGCATCAAGGAGGCTGCAGATGTCCACGACTACATGTCGAGTGACTCTGAGCCTCCGTGTGCACTGCTCCTCAGATGTTACCTGGCCAGTTCTTTATGAATGTTTGGGGGAATTCTGCAGAACACAACCTTCTCCCAGCCTGCCTCTGACCTGCATTTTCAAACAAAAGACATGCCAACCAACAAGTGATAATCTAGAGACATCCTTACATGTCTCAATATCGCCCTTATGGCATTACGAGCAGTTCAGAAGAAACCATCACCTCCATAAATAAAGATGAGATTTTTGGTGGCATGTTCAATTAAAAACTTTCTGACTGAAAATGTAGTTCATTGTTTTTCTCAAAGAAACGTATCAATATACAGTAAGCTGTGAGGAATCATGGGTTCAGAAAGGATTATTGGATCTCAGTAATTGAACAGTCTCAGCACACTGTAAACAGCATCAGGAGCAGAACATACTACTTCATTGTTCGTGAACCAAGAGACTTTGTGACTACATCATATTATTTACCTTTATTGGTATCTTTTGCCAATTTTCCACTCTCTATTCCTGAAGGACTGGGGTACAAGTTCCACAGGTGCCAAATGCTCTCCAGTACTTTGCACAAGTGGCTACCCATCAGATGTCAGCCTAGGCAATGAGAATAAGAAGGCTATTATCACCATAGAGAGCATACAGCTGAGCCCAGTCCTGCCCTCACTCAGTGTCCACACTCATGTACTTTCCAAGGACGGGTCACTGGACTGGGATCAGGAGGAAGAATCCTGGCTGATTTTAACCCTCCTTAGCTCAGGAGCAGTGAGTCCAAATATAGCCCGTCAACTGCTGCCACCCAGCACAGTTCAAAGATCAAACCTGGGACCTGCTAATTCAGTTACATCAGGCAGTGTCTTCACCCTCTGGGTATCGGCGCTGTAGGGTATAACTTTAAAAAAGATTTTGAGAAAAGGAGTTCCTGAGGAGATACTGAAGTGATAAATGACAAAATTGCCTTATGACAACATTGGATTAATGATAAGCAATTTTGTAGAACAAGCACGTTTAATGATTTTATTTTGAAATTTGTTAAAGCTTACCCTTGTCTGAAATGCAAACCATTCAGCACCAAGGCCAATGACGGGAAGAAAGTGCCAAGACTAATGGAGGTTGCCCAGATCCAGTCTTTTTAATATGTCTGACTAGAAAATGAGCTCATCTGTCTCTTCACACTTGACCCGTCCGCTGTGCCAACAAACACTGGTGTAAATCAAACAATTCTAAAATTGAGCAGCAAAAAATTGCATTCTATAATCCAGACATCTGAGGCCTCTGCAGGCAGGAAACGGGAGGCTTCATGCCTAGCAGTGAAAAACAAAATGGCCGACTTTGAAATGCGGCTGAACAGAGGTCTCTATCATACACCCCTGTCCTGAGGTTGCAGGAAGATGCTCTGTGCCTAAAAAGAAGTCTTGTTCGAAACAGAGGAAATCCTAAATATTTCTTTCCTAAAAGACTCTATATTTTGGGGTATTTGTCCCCTACTTTTTCCCTTAATTTTTCTCCTTGGACATTGCACCTCATACCATCAGGCCTCTGTGCTCACCTTTAGCTTGGTGGTAGCACTCTAGTTAGAAGGCTGTGAGTTCATACCGTACTCCGAAGATGAACACATAATCTAGACTGGTGCAGTACTGAGGGGATGCTGCAGTATCGGAGGTGCTGTCTCTCAGATGAGGTGTTAAACTGAGGCCCAGTGTGCCCTCTCAGGTGGTCATAAAAGATCCTGTAGCACTATTCAAAGAAGAGCAGGGTTGTTATCCCCGTGACCCGACCAATATTTATTCCTCAACCAACATCACTAAAACAGATCATCTGGCCATTTATCTCATTGCTGTTTGTGGGAGCTTGCTGTGCACAAATTGGCTGTCAGGTTTCCTTACACTACATCAGTGACTACACTTCAAAAGTACTTCATAGGCTGTGATGTGCTTTGGGAGGTTCTGAGGTCATGAGACGTGCCAGATAAATGCAAGTTTTTTCTTTCTTTACTTACATTTATATCGCACAAGAATGTCCTTTATAAGTGCGAAGGTGCAGGAGACAAAGGACGAGGGAGGAGGGGGTCACTGAAGACACGGTTGAAGAGATAGGATTTTCGGACGTTTTTGAAGGAAGGGAGAGAGGTAGCACGGTGAAGTGGATCTTGAGGAGGGTTTGGTTGAATGATCGAGAGAGTGGTCCAGTGATGGATCTGCCTTCACAATCTCATTGGCTCCTTGGGTGTCTCCCCAAAACTGAGATGAAGAGGTCCATGATGTCGGGGGAATAGAATGTGCAGTCCATCATCCCATGGTGCCACACATTAGTGCTCCCAGAGGGTCGTGGATCTTTGGAATTCTTTACCCCAAAAAGCTGTAGAGGCTGAGTCATTGAGAACATTCAAGGCTAAGCTAGACAAATTTTTGATCAGCAAGGGAGTCAAAGGATATGAGGAAAAGGCGGGAAAGTGGAGTTGAGGTAAAAATCAGATCAGCCATGATCTCATTAAATGGTGGAGCAGGCTCGAAGGGCCAAATGGCCTACTCCTGATCCAACCCCCATGGTCTTATATTAAACATGTTTCAAAATTCACTAACTTTAAAATATCTCACCCATGCCAAACTCCATTGGCTTTCTGCTCCAGTGCATTGAATTGAAGGTCCTTATTCTCTTTCCAAATCCCCCCCCCAGTCTCGCCCCAACTAATCTCAATGATCTTCTCCAATATAAGTTGACCACGTCAATTTTAACTCCACCACCACCCCGTTTCAGCCAGGCAGAGGAGTTTAAATCACCTCTATGTGGTGGAATGGAGCTTATCCCACAACCTTCTGACTCTAAGGTAAGAGAGGTACCAACTGAGCCAAGGTGGCACCATAGTTATGTGATATAAACAGGGTAAACAACCTTCGAACTGATCTTGTTCTTCAGGAGAATTTATTTCCTCAGTGA